>NW_007729634.1:201969-206731 GCF_000696425.1 Galeopterus variegatus | reverse complement strand
GAGTATTTCACCAAACATGGAGAAGGGAGAGCATTGAAAGAGAGAAAAAGAAGACATGCTATGAGGCAGAGCATGCTGTGTTTATAAAAAGAGTGAGTCTGTGCTCAAAATGTGGGTTCCATGGTTGGGAAGTCCGGGGAAGACAGTACTTGATGGTAGGTTTAAAATAGGTGATCGAGGTCAAGGCATGCCCTACTGTTGAGTTTAACGTCATTTTAAAGGCAATAGGGAGCCATCAGAGCTGTTTAAGAAAGGGATTACATGATAAAATCTATAAGATAGAGAGATTTCAAGAAATAAACGCATAGATACAATTTTTGTCTTAGGAGGAAATATGGCTCATAAAGAGATCCTTGGGGAGAAAGTGTTCTCAACAAGAATTTTCCAGTCCTCTCTTACTTCCTCTGCTTTTTCTTCCCCCTGCTAGGCTATCATATCAATTTGTGCTGCAGGCTCTTACCATCTGCGTTAACATTCAGAGAATGGTATGACATAGAATTCCTTCCTAGAACCTCTGTCTTGTTTCCTTCTCACGACCTTCTCTCCAGCTGAAATGGGAATTGAGATGTATTATTGGCCTTGTTCCCCTCTTCTCTTTTTTCCTTCCAGTGACCACAACTAACTGCGCCCTGGGCTGTTAGAGCTCTCTATAAAGGTTTGAAACCCATTTGGGATGAGGTCAGGGGTACAAATGGGATAATTACATAACCTAATCTAAATCCGTTAATGGCTACTTTTTTTATGGCCTGCTTTTACCTTGCATGTTGGTCTTTATCACAGAATAGAAATGAGGGCAATGTGCCCTATATCCGGTCTGTTCTAAGAATAGGTGGTCTGCTCATATGGGGTGCTAAATGCTGCCTAAGTTGGGTACCCAGGGATAAGGGCTGCTTCTCTGTTTTCCATAGAAACTGCTTGGGAAGCTGGCTGTGCTCTCCACTTGGCTTGCCAGAAGACTAAAGGCTCACAGTTTGGTCACTGATAATGCTAATCCTCTCTGACAATTATCTGGCAACCTTTCCTATTAGAATATCTTTGAAGTATTCCTGGTTGGGGGTGAGGGTTGGGGTGGAATCTGGGCTGGCACGAAAGGACACAGGCCTTTTAATGTGAAAACCAAAAATACACTGAATCCTTATTTCTCAAACTTCCTTTCACTACAGAAGGTATGCTGCTCCTCCAGGTCGCTATGGCATAATCATGGGGCACTCCTGAGTGCTTCTGGAAGTCCTGCGGGCAGAGGTTGTCTCCTTTACCAGAAACGTGAGGTCGGGAAGATGTAGTGAGTTCAGTGTTCTCATGACTTGCCTCCTTGCCGGTTTCCAGGCAGAACACCGACCTGCCCTGAGCCTGGTATTCCTCTGAGGATGCTCGTTGATGGCTGTGAACCGTTCAAAGGCTTTTGGGAAGAAAAGAAAAGAAAAATAGGAGGTTGAATTCCAACCCATTCAATGTCTCCCACTTGAGCTAGCTTGAGGTAGGCGAGTGTGTGAAGGAAACAGCCCCTGAGGGTCCTGAGGCCTCAAAAGCACACGTGAGAGCAGCTTCTCGATCTTTCTGCTGCTCCTTCACTGAATTGCACACTGTAAGAAAGATCTCTCTTGATACTGCTGCCATTCCTCTGTCCCTTCGTGTCCCTCCCCCAACCCCACCTCAGCATGAAGGGCTTGTTTTATGCACCACCTTTTCTCAGGGGAGGGTCGACTCACACCACGTCCAGCACCCCTGCTAACACCGAGGCACTCTCCTAAGCCCCTTCCGTGGGTTAGCTCACTTGCTACTCGTGACAACCCTGGGTAAATGTTAGTAACCATTTCTTTGATGAGAAAAACTGAAGAGATCCTGTAACATGCTTGGGAATCATCCAGCTAGTGGATGTAGAGGGTGGGATGAGCCCGGCTACCTTCCCCCCTGGGTTCTGTTGCCGAGCATCTTTATGTCTCATATCTGAGAAGAGCTTTGTTAATTACACCCAGTTTAATGAGGACCCCGCAGTTCAGAAAGCCAATAAATTATGCACACCTGTCTTACTTTCTGCCTTTGTCCTTGTATCAGATACTTATTCTCAGTATTCTGAGATTCCTCTTAGCTTCCCCATTTTGGAGACTACCTGTCTTTTCATCCCATTGATGTTTTAATGTCTGGGGGGGTGGACACAGGTGAACCAAACAGTGGGTTTCCATGACCTTACTTTGCTCCGTCCATCATTTTTGGCACTCTGGAGCCGGTTGCTCAGGAATTTGTTGACATGTCCTTTAACAGGCCAGGCCACACGAGCTTGAGAGGGAGAAAAAAAGGAGGAAGGGGAGGAAGGAACAATATTAGAATTACTGTTTTTTTATGGAGCACTTACTATATTCTGGGTATTGCTAGCTGCATTCCATGTATTTTCAAAAGTAATTGTTACAACAAATCTAGGAGAGAAGACTTCTTGTCCCCAAGTTATAAATGGGATGATTGAGGTTCAGAGAGGTTAAGTAATGAGAACCAAGTCACACAGCAGGTAAAGGTGCTGAGATGATTCAAAGTCATCATCTGAAGCCCTTGCTCTTTTTACTATCATGAAGTTTTATATATATTTTAAATAGAGAGAGATTATATACAGTGTATATGTATATATGATATGTGTGTGTGTGCGTGTGTGTGTGTGTGTGTGTGTGTGTCTGTGTGTTTGTTTTTAGCCAAAGGAAAATCAGAGGCCCATGACCCAAGGCTTAATTCTCACCATGCTGCCATGTTGTTTGGTGATAATGAAGATTTTAGGGTCCTGGGTCTATGGGCAGAATGTCAGGTGATGCTGTGAATATTAAATACAGATCTTTACTTTGAAAACAAACTAAATCACTTTTGCTATGTGAATTAGTTTCATCAATAGTGCATGTTGACCTAATTTATTTTCTATTTATTAATCTATCAGTATGTCATCAGACATTGTAGGGGCAGGATGGAGACAGAATTTGTAACCATCAACAACAATAAAGATCATTGGTTATCTTCAACTCTCCCTTCTCCCTCCTTTCTATCCCTCTCTCTCACTTCCTTTCCTTTTCCTCCTCATTCCCTTTTCCCCCTTTCCTTCCTTCCATCATCATAGCCAAGAGCTAGGGTGTGTCACTTACATGCTGTATATGGCCTCGGGTGAAGGACTTAACTCCTCTAGTCCTCCTTTCCTTCATCTGTAAAATCTTCATGTAACAGTACCTCAAATGGTTGTTTTGAGGAGAAAATTCATTAACATATGCAAAGTACTAGAACAATACCCAGAAGTGAGTAAGCACTCAGTAAAAGTTAGTCATTGTTATTTCTTAAACAAATAGATATTGATCAAGGCAATGCGCAAGGTGCTTGGAGTTCTTTGTTAGGGAGCAAGGAAAATTCCCCTGGTAGAGGCTATGACTGGTTTTCCATTTGCTTTTATGGTTATATTTCAAATATACTTAAAAAAATATTTTCAGAGTTGTTTTTTCTTATTTCCTGCTCATTGACAACCCATCTCTCTTGTCTCTATTCTCTGAGAATTCCACACCATGTCTCTGTGAGGGTATGTGGCTTGATGAGCAACCCGAGAGAAAAACAAACCCAGTAATGTGGAAAACCAAGGTATGTAGGAAAAATAACAATTATGTAGCCCTCACAAAATGTTTTCCATCTTGAAAGTGCTTTGGAAACATTAACTAATTAATTAATCAAAAAGAATTTCTACCAATCAGTGAAAATACTCTTTGCAATATATAAAGCCTCTTGAAACGTATTATTTATTCAGCGATGTTTTCTCTTTCGTCTTGAGAGAATCATCAGTTTGTTTTTTTGGAGACATTTCAGGGGATCTTGTGGAATGTCTGCACACCCCTCTCACTCCATGCATCCCAGCAAGCTGTGAGCGCGCACGCGCGTGCACACACACTAACAAATACAAAATGTTCTTTTAAGATTGTGCATCTTGACAGTAAACGCATTAAAATATTGTATTAGGTTCTCATTCACTGTGTTTGTCAGCTTTTTATTGCCCTGCCAGCATACACAAGACAAAAAATTCCTGTGGAGTTTCAAGTATCAATGTCACCTGTTATGTGTGCCTATGTTCCTGTCTCTTCTACTGCCCAGTGATCACTCTTAGAGCTGCTGCTTTATCGCCATCTCCCTAGAGTCTGGCTGCTGAGAGAGCTTCCAAACCATTAGCCCTGGTCTCTAGCCTACAAAACATAACTTAATCTCTTTGTGACACAGCAGGCGAATAGTAGTAATAATCTTATGTTCATTAATTCAACAAATATTGAGCACTCGCCATTCTTTTATTTATATAAATAATTATATATTCCTATAGCATACACTATTCAGTGCAAGGCTTTTTGTGAATCACAGTGATGTATTCAAAGATGATCCAGACCAGGTTATTGCATTCAAGGAGTTGTCTGGCAGCACAGAGAAGGCAAGAACATAAATAACTTTAATATAAGGGAGACACAACGAACACCTGCAAGGAAGCACCTTCAGAAGAGAGGAAAGGATTTCCAGCTGGGACATTCAGGGAAGGCTTTTTGGAGTAGATGATACCTGAGTGGAATATTGAAAGGGGAATTGTGATTGGCCCTATGTTTGGGAAATGTGTGGCATTTGCGGCACTATACTGGATCCCCACCAGCAGCAGCCATCACTTATCAATCTCATTCAGAACAACCTTGATCGCATGGATATGGCCTCCAAATACTTAAGTTCCTCTCCAAGCAGTCACTTCTGATCAAATGCATTGGAACGCATTGAG
>NW_007729634.1:198451-201274 GCF_000696425.1 Galeopterus variegatus | reverse complement strand
CAGAAAAGCACATGCCACTCCTGGGCCACAACTTGGAAAGCCTTATATGATAGGCTGAGGAATCCAGGCGTTATTTTTCTGGCATTATGTAGGAATTGAAGCATGGTTTCAAAGACAATATCATTAACAACATTTGCTGTTCTACAATATTGTAGTCGGAAGATATCCAGACAGTCTATTGAAATGCAGTATTAGGAGGCTTACCTACACAGTAAATTAAGCCTTTCAAAAAATATTTTATAGAAAATTTAATCTCTTTCTTTATTTCCTGGTTATCAGTTTCCATTTCTTGCTATTATTAATTTTCTAACAATAACAGTTTACTTCCTGTTTTCTAATTCCCTATGGGCTTGTAAACTCAGACCTATTAGAATATTGCATAAAATTAAAGTTAGTAGGCTCTGAGCAATTGTATGAAGGATTTTCAGAATTACATCTATTACATCTGTGTGAGCTTCTCAGACATCATTGGTTTTACCTGACCGATTTCTCAAAAAGATGAATGATTACTGTGCAAAATACCATGCAAGACTTCTATCCTTAAGTTACGGAACCAACACCCTCATTGCTTATCCTTTTCTATACAAGGTACCCTATGCAAATGCAGGCACGTTGATGAACTATGTGGCACCAGATTAATCTGGCTGGTTAGGATCACATTCTAAAGGGTCTTCCCTGACCTCTCTTAAAAGCAGGAAATTGTAGCATCTACTAAATCTTCTAAAGGATGTTTAAGACATTGGAAACAAACATGGAGAATTGCAGTGATTAAAAAAAGAAAAGCAAAAAAAACCATAAACCCTGACTTTACTTCTAAATTTCCCATCCTTATGAAAGTGAAAAATCTTCCAGTATATGTACTCTGTAAAGGATTCTAGAAAATTGACGAGAATGTCTGTTGAGAGTGAATGACCTGGGAGATGGTTGACAACTACAGCACAATGCTATTTAAAAGCTAAGGGAATAAAGGCTCATCAATAGCGACGCAGAAGCCTTTGCTCCAGTGATACTTGTTTTAATTGGTCCTGCCCACCAAGTTCTGTGTACACCAGTTGTCTAATTTGCTGAATAAACTAAATAATGCTCCTTTAGAGAAACTGAAGTTTAAGTGGTATCAGAAAATAGTGATATTACTATACTTGAAGTACTGTGCACACCAAGTACAAGGAAGCCATCACACATGGAGAGAAACCCCTCTCCACATTTGCCTCCACGTGCAAAGGGATACCAGTAATTAAAGGTGATACGATGTAGAGTTTACCATACAGATTTTGGCATCAGACAGACCTGGACTTGCATTCCAGCTTGGTTATTTACTTGTTGTATGACTTCGCTCTTTCAAAGCCTCTATTTTCTCATCCATAAAATGAATATCGTTACTGTACCTGCCTCAGAGAGTTGCTATGAGGAATAACTTTGATGATCTGTGGTAAAGTACTCAGCATTAGAAAGTGTTAGGTGACTTCTCAAAAAGCTTAAAAGTTCATGTCCCAGACACCACAGTAGAATATTGACTAATGCTTCAAGTTTTCAGCAAAGTTTTCCTTGAAGGTTGCCCTTCAGGGCTTTCTTAAGGGGTTATTCTTATCAAAAATTAAAGATTCTGCTGGCCTTATGACATAAATCAACCTAACAAATACACAGGAAGGGGTTATCAAAAATTCTGGGGAACTTTCTGCTTTCTGAGGCATTCTCTAGGGAGTAAATTTATTCTGAGAGGGAAGGAAAGAGAGGTTAATAGTTAAATCTTTTCTTAGCAACCCCATTTTATTCATAATATTTCAGTGTAGAGCAAGTTAATAGTCAAACAATTGCAAGAGACAAATTCACAGTCAAGGGCTGGTATGTATTTGTAGCAGGATGCATATGTCTATAGCTATGAGGTATGTAAATAGAATGGATACAATTTGTGGATGCTCTTTGTGTGCACCTACAGAGAGGACAGAACAGGGAGACGAATATTGGAGATAGAGTAGAGATTTCAAGGGATTGAGATATTTTTCCATATCTAAGCATCTCATTCTTACAGACCTGATTGGTGTAGTCTAGGAATCTCTGCAAAGGCCTACTACACTCTGATCCTGATATGAAATAATACTCCAAAATGGAAAGGTGTTTAACAAAAGCTTCCTATTTATAATCAAAGCTTCCCCTTATCACTGAGCATGCCCAACAGTGTGCTAGAAGCAGAGCTGTACAAAATGCAGTTTTTACTTTCCTGTGGTTTGTAGCCACTGCTGCGGCTGAAAATGATCAGGGAGGCGGTATGAGGCATTGGGTTCAAGGTAAGGCCTGAAAAGGCAGAGAAACGGGGGCCTGCACAACGATGGAACCTCGAAAAGTGGTAACAGGTGGAAAAGGCAATGCAGAAAGAAGGTTTGCTTGGTTCCCGGCAGCATTTCCTCTCTGAGTGAGGAATCCCCTGGTCTAGTCAGCCAGGAACCTCTGAAAATTTTGCATACTCCCTCTGCCATGTAGCACAAGTCTGCAGCAAGAGAAGCCTGGATTTAAAACGTAGCGCTGCATTATGACACTGGCTGTGACCTTGGTAAAATAACTTTAAATCTCTGAATTTCAGATTCTTTATAAGATTTAATGAGAGAGAAAATGCACCAGCAGTGGCTCTCCCTGTTTCCTTCTTGGTAGACACAGATATATCCTCATACACTGTAGCATGGTTAAGCTGCAAATACAGCACAGATTCCCCCACCCCCCCACCCCACCCCATCCCCAGGACCCAGTCTCCTCTGAAACTCTGAGATCAGACAGACCTAGGTTTAAATTCCAGCTTTACTACTTACTAGCTGCAAGACCTTGGGCAAG
>NW_007729634.1:175359-198250 GCF_000696425.1 Galeopterus variegatus | reverse complement strand
GTGTGTGTGTGTGTGTGTGTGTGTGTGTGTGTGTGTGTGTGTGTGTGTGTGAAAGAAAGGGAGAGAGAGGGGGACAGAGAGTGTCTGTCTGCCAGATACGATGGGGTAAAATGGAAAATAAAAATAGACATATCACTATCCCCCTTGAGTTTGCAGTCTGCTGGGTCTCAGTTTGTTGGGAAGCCTCAGTTTCCTCATCTGTGAAATGGGAGTAACAGCATTTAGCCAGAGGAATTGTTGTTAAAGTTCAAATGAGAGAAGCTCTGAGCAGGGTTCTTAGCATATGGTAGGTACTCAGTAATAGATTACTAATATCCTATTGCATGCCTTTTAAATTTCTACTATATTGGATTGTCTCTGTATTCCCCATAAAGCCTTCTCTAGCACCTCTCTACTTTACTTCCCATGAGCCCCTTTCATGTAGTCTGATTAGCCACTGCAACATGACAGAGGCAGCATAGCCTGAAGGTTAGTCATGTGGACTTTAGCACCAGACAAACTTGAGTTTAAGTCCTTCTCTTCCACTTAACCAAATATGTGACCTTGGACAAGCTACTTAACTTCCCTCAGCCTCATTTTAGCAATCAGTTAAATGGAATAAAAATAGTTCCTACTCTAGGAGTTATTCCTATTTCAAGAGTAGTTCGTGTGTGTGTGTGTGTGTGTGTGTGAAAGAGAGAGAAAGACACAGAATGAGAACAAGTTTATCATCTGCCAGATACTGTGGAATAAATGGGAAATAAACATAGATACATTCCTGCCCCCATGGAGCTTACCATCTAAGAGGGTTTGTATGTGTTTGGGAGACATATATTAGCTAAATTATAGCTCAAAAGGAAAATTGTAGCTACAACACACTTTAAAAAGAAGTTACATGATGACTTGAAAGCCTATAATAAGGGAGATTTGATCCAGTCAGAGAGATCACAGATGGCTTCCCTGAAGAAGCGATGCTAGAACAGAGAGATGAAGGATAAATAACAGTTTGCTGGATTAATAGGGGAGAAAAATGCATTCTGGCAAGTTCTCAGTAAATGTTCCTCATTCGCATCATAAGTATATGATCCACTTCTTGCTAGAATGTAAACTCAGAGTGTAGGCCTGGTGTCTTTGTCATCTTCTGTTACCTTTAAAACAGTACCTTGAAGGAAGTAAATGCTAAGTAAATATTGTTGAATGAGTGAATGTTAATAGAAAATCAATGTGTTTGTTTTATGAAATAAAAAATAATTGCTATGCTCTCATCTCATTGCTTGGATCAGGATGCAATTAAGGAAGATACATGTTTTAGTAAAGACAGCATGGACTTTGAAGTGGGACAAACCACACCCTCATTCAGGCACTGTCCCCTTGGGGAAGTAGCACCACATTTCAGTTTCAGTCTCCTCAAGTATATAATGGGAGCAAGGATAGCTTCTCCGGAGGGTTAAAGTTTAAGACACTGCACCTAATAAAAGAGTGATCCAGGGTATGTAGTCAAGAGATAAGTATTATTAATATTAGTACTATCATGACATTGGCAAATTTCAGGCATGCAGTTTTTCAAGGTTTCTAGGTTGTTTGAGACAAGCCAGCTACAGTTTGAAGGCAGTTACCCAAACACCCACCAAATTCTCACCTTGCTGTAAATGCCTAGGCTTCATCAGTGCACTGCAGTGTATCTCCAGTGGGTAAGAGTCAGACCACAAGATTTAGATTCCTGGGTACATTAGTTATAACCGACTGGCAGTTGGAAACATATTCTGGGGCCTTGGTTTCCTTCAAGGATTGATCATACAGTGTTTGGACAGGAAAAGATCGGATCATTCATGGGCATCACATACCACAGAGGCTGCACATGGTAAGCAAGCAATGCGTGTTTAGCTGTTACTATTACAACCGCCAGGTCCTGCTGGATTTTCTGTCAATTACCCTGTAACTGAATCAGCCTTTCCTGGGCCGAAAATTGCTTTCGTTTGGAATTCCCTTTATGAAAGATAGAAAAGCAACTCCTCTCTCAGGTCCAGAAGCCTAGTTCTCTCATCACCGCGCCCTCCGGTGCACGTTCAGGGCCACTGGAAAGTAGGTGACACAGGTCAGCAGTGGCTGCAGGCTCTGAAACCTCTCCCTTCCCTGTGGAAGCTACAGAGCATTCCACTGCCCGGCTCTGCCCGACTCTAAGTTCCTAACCCCCGAAGGAGCGATCTGGGTATACAGCCGAGCACTGGGCATGCTCGCGAGCCAGGGCAGGCTCGGGTCGTCCGCAGGAGGCGTCCGCTTGCTGTGCTCCCCCGTGTGCAGAAACCCGAGTGCAGCTGCGGTGCATGATGTTTCGCAGAGCTGAACCCTCGGTTCGTGCAGCCAGGGCGCCGAGCCTCCCCGGCGAACCCCAGAGCGGCATTGAACTCTACATCGCCTGGGGTTTGCGCACTCAGTGGTCTTGAAAACGCCCGGCTGGGGTTCTCTCTGCAGACAAAGGGGTGCACGTGCCCCTAGCGCCCCTCTTTCGCGACCGTGAGCCCCTCCCTGGCTCGGTACCCCGCAGCCACAGCAGCTGCAGCCCCAGCGCCACCACCCAGCCTCGGCGGCCGGGGCCTGTGCGCGCACTCGGGGCCCGGGGATTGGTTCGCACTCCCCATTCAGGGGCCGCGCTGGCAGGCGGGCGGGCGGCGCGCGGCGCTCCGTGTGTGTGTGTGTGTGTGTGTGTGTGTGCGCGCGCGTGTGTTTATATGTGAGTGTGTGCGCGCGCGCGCGTGTGTGCATGTGTGTGTGTCTGTGCGGCGCGCGGGCGGGCGCGTGTGTGCGCGCGGGGGCTCGCGTGCAGGAGCCACTGGGTGTGCGTGCGTGTGTTATGGGTTTGATTCCAGAGCAGGTTGCACATTGGTCCTGGGTGGCTCGCAGGCTCAGGTCGTGCTTGGGCGTCCTCCTCCTAATCGTTTCCGAAGTAGCAGCAGCAGCAGCAGCAGCAGCAGCACCAGCAGCCGCGGCAACATCAGCAGCGGCGGCAGCAGCTCAGCAGCACAGCCGGCAGAACTGTGCAGAAGAGAGCACCGTTTGGGGAGTCCGGGGGGCGGGTAAGAGGGAGGAGGAGGAAAGCCTGTCTTGGTATTTGGGATTATTTTTTCCCCTTCTTTCCCTCTCTCTCTCTTTCTTGAGGGTGCGTGTTGCCCCCTCGAAGTGAAGGAATTTTGCTCCAAAGCGAGCTGGGACCGAAGACTCTAGGCTAAGTTCTCTCTCTGTGTAGATGGTGTCAGGGAGCGAAGCTACTGACCGAGCTGCTGGTAAATGTTTTTCACTTCTTACTCTTTAATGCTTAAGGCTCCCCCCTCCTTTTCTTTCTTCCTTGTTTCCTTTCATTGCTTCTCATTCTGCAATCGCTCCTGAATCAGCTGCAGTTCTCTTTCTCTCTCTCCTTGCGTTTGTGCAGTTTGCAACTTGTTTCATGGTTTTCGATGTATTTTTTTTTTTCCTCCTTCATCCTCAGATGAATGCTGGAACATTTAAATTCCGCACTTCGGGAGGTCATCATTAGTTGCATGAGTTTCAGGGGGGAGGGGAAAGATTGGTAGAGAAGACTGTTATTTCCCTGCAGAAGGACTGCCGGTTTCTCTCTAATGTTCATCGCAATTATAGGGATTTTTTTTAGGATGCATTTTAACGTTGCATTGATGTTTAAGGTTATCGTTCTCCAGGATTACCTCCCTGCAGAAGGACTGCCGGTTTCTCTCTAATGTTCATCGCAATTATAGGGATTTTTTTTTTAGGATGCATTTTAACGTTGCATTGATGTTTAAGGTTATCGTTCTCCAGGATTACAATGCATTTTGACTCAGTTTTGACAGCATGACAGATGCCAGTGATTCCAGAACTACTGTATGGTGCATGGCTACTGGCTAAAATATTCAAAATTGCAGGAAGAATCATTTGCATTCCAAAAGAGAATTTCTTAAAATGCTGTTTTGCATCACATTGCTGCAGATTTGCAGGAAGCAATAATAGACACCACTACTCATGTTGCTTACAAAAATGATAAACATTTAAGTGGTTTAGTGCATCACTTACTGTCCTATTCTCCAGTGATTGAGCTATCTCTAGATTTACTTAATAATAAATTTAGGGCTATGGAGAACGAGAGAGATTGCTGGGATTGCTTTATTTAAAATTGTGAGACTTGTATAGCAATTTCTAACCCCAAAACGAGCGCTCTCTTTGGTCTTACTTGAAGTGGCATCTTGTCAATTAGGGAGGGGGAGGGCAGTTTCTGATATACACATGGAATAAAATTATTTAAAATAGCCAGCATAATGCATGCAAATTGAACTCTAACTCTTTTCTTAAAAATAGGACTCACTCTGTAACTCTTGCTGCCAGCATCTGCTTTAAATATTATTTAAAAATTAATATACAATAGTTCTTTAATGCATTCATATCATGGAAGTTCTTTGGAGGGTTCTTAGTAGTTACCATGTTACTTACATTTGTTTTGCTCTTTTCCCTCTAAGTTTTCAGTTGCAGTTCAGTAGAAAAACTGAAGGGCCAGCAAGTAAAAGCAAACCAGCAATTGAGAAAGAAAACAGTTTATAGTTGTACAATTTCTGCTAAGCCATGGAAAAATGAACTAATATAATGGCAGCTTAAATGGAGGGTGGAGGACTCTGTGGTATAGTAGATTGCAGTTTCAGTACATGTATTTTCATCTTGAGGAGCTCTGAACTCCAGACTCAGGTGGGGATATCTAGTTCAATCATGCTATGAGACACATACATTTTACAGGGGGGAAATATTGTTATTTAAGGAAGCTTCCTTCTGCTATGTGGTTGCCACATCATAGTGCAGTGAGTTACCTATGTGCAAAGAGTACGTTTGCAATAATACTGTTAAACTTTGTCTTAATGTAAACTTAGCTGATGTTGGAAGAACTGCGTAAAACAGTGTAGCTTGTTCAGGACTGAAGAACAAAACAAACTAAATTAACTCAACTAGTTAGACCCTCTTTTATATAGAAGAAAACATACTCTGAGACCCATGCAAATGCACCTTTTCTGGGTCCCCTGTGTTGATAAAAAACCTTTCTTGAAATTGTGGCTAGGATTCCTGAGATCTAAAGCTTATGTATTCTTTTATAATCTGCTGATAGTAATAAGGCATTTTATTTAGAATGAAAGCTCAGCTTATTCATGGGTCCCTTGAGATGACAATATTGCTATTTTTAAATAATTTTATGTACCTTTGAATTTACCATTTTGATCAAGTTGGGGTGAAGAAAACCCAACTTCATTTGTTGAGATCAGAGTTGTCTTTGAGTGAAGCATTTGCTTTTCTGGGTACTAAGGAAAAAAGAATTCATATAGTAAATTTCGATCCTAAGAACCCAAGGCATCTAAAACATCATGGTTCTGTCATGCTAGGACCCAAAACAGAAAGCAATATCTCCCATGCTGAGAAGCTGCATTATTTCTCTGGCATATTCTACACACAAGGGCATGAACAGATAACTGACCAAGCTAAGGACTCATTTCACTAGGCCCATGGTGCAAAATTTCTAATTATTATGTAATATATTCAGAGCATGAATTTCTTTATGAAACATCAAAATTAGCTTCAGTTTCAATATCTTCACTGGATGTGAAGACCAAGAGTACATTGATTTAAAGAACATAGTCTTTCCTGCTGAGGTTGGTTTTTTTACCCACCCACCCCTCGTTCTACTTCTAGTTTCCTGGCAACTTCTGAAAAGCTCAGAGAATCTGTGTTAAAATATTAAACGTATCTGTGTTTTGGGTGTAATGCCAGGTTAGATTACTATTTGATCAACTGGATTTGTATTACTTTTAGATGGTTTTCTGTGGTATCGTGTTTGAGGTTTATTGATGGGTTTATTATCATTATTATTAAGTTCTTCACTAAATCTGAACTAAGCTTATTTTAACTTTTTGTGCCTGGTGATGATTTCAGGTTAATATATCAAAATGATGTCATCGTTTTGATAGGCTTATTGGTAAATTAGGTAGTTTACTTTCAATTGGTCTTCATGTTGAATTTCAGCATTTGGGAAACTATGGCATTGGACACTGTGGGGAGAAGGTAACTTCTTTTTTGGAAAGCTGTGTAGAAAAACAGCTATCTGAGACTGTTTATTCATGGAACTTGACAATCACATCTGCCTGTATGGTTCGAGTTCCTATTTCATTTTGAAAAGAATGAAGGTTTCTCTGCATGTGTGAAGTATTTATTATTCTAGAGCTACTGAATGTTTCTTAAAATTAATTGCTATTTTTTTCATTGTGTAATTGAAAGGGATTTTGAACTAGTTGTGTGTGCTTAAGGAAAACCTGTATTGGCTAGCTTTTTCATTGCTTTATATTCTGTGCAGACTAATTTTGATAAGTGACTTCTGGTGAAATATGGTCAAGGTCATTTCCAAGGGCCTTTTTATCCTTCCCCACTTGAGAGCTAAAACTTAAACTGAAAGTCAGTTTTAAAGGGGCAAAACTTAGTGTCAAGCTACTTACTTCAAACGGAGCTATATGAAAAGCTTATGTTTTCGTCTTTCATTACTTTGTGTGAAGCAACAGTTTTATTCTCTGAACTGCTGATTGCCAGTAACCCTGATGTACTCACAAGGAGAAACCCTCTATTCTGCACTCATTGTACATACAACAGATTCACAACCTTCAGGAAATGTTGCAAGACCTATTTGGGGGGGTGGGGGTGAGAGATGTCTTTTAATACGTTCTCAGTGGAAGAGGATATAGCAATATTTTATTAAAAGTGATATATTTTCTAATTAGATGATACCCCACTTAAAATCCTACGAAACCAACAGTAATTTTATAAGGTTCTTATTTAGTGAGAGGAAAGAGTAGTTTGTCAAAGTAGTCTTTGTACTTCTGGTTTCTATTTTGCTTTGTAAAAGGGACACTCACATTGTTCAGTACTATGCATTATCAGTAACATACTTTATTGTTATTTTGGGTTATTTTCTCTACCTAACAAAGATAAATTACTACTCAACATAATTATTTTAGCTGTGCTAAGAGTGTGTAGAAGGAGAATAATATATCGGATCCTGCTCATGTTTTCAAAAGATTTCATAAAGTTAAAGAGATATAAGATGTTTTCCCTAAAATTCATGTTACTCTCAGCCCAAGTCTGTTAAATATGTTGTATACTACAATGTGATTTTGAACCTGAAATATTGCATCCTTTTTATGAATTCTTAATGGAAAAAAATATAGCACCTTGAGAAATAGTTTTGCAAATAAAGTTCCTTCATTTTTGCTGAAAGACTTTCATTGGCCCACCTCTCCAAAGTATAGAATTATGAGCCTTTTAGGCAAAAATAATTATCAGGAAAAAAAGTACAGTTATGTGTTTTTTGGCTGTACTGTGAGTGAAAAGGGAGCAGGTGTTTTAACTCTTTTCATGTGAGTTTAGTAAAGAAAATTGAAACTAAATAATGCAGCTGATAGGTTATAGTAACGTCTATTTTAGCCAGTAAAGATTTTTTTTCTCCTGAACAATATGAATTGGTCTTTGGTGGAACAATTGACATCATCCCTCATTTTAACATTGTGTGGCTACTACCAGAATATTCGTGGTAGGTGTTAAAGAATCACCTTTGTCCTGGGAAAATATAATGGCTCATTGTTTGAGAGGAGAGAAGTGTTTCTTTGAAAGTTTAGACTTCTCAGCACTTGACTGCAATTCTTTGAAAGGAGGGTTGGCTCCCCTGGATATTTGCTTGGATGACCTAAGGAGACTTCCCAGTGCTGCTCTCCTGTCTCTAATTTAGTTCTACCACCGGTTTGGGGAACATAAGTATAAAGTTAGGTTTTTCAGCTTACTTGTTTTCATCATTGCATTAGGTTTATGATTTATGGAATGTGATGTAGATCTATAAAGGTTTGGAACTCAGCTTTTCAAAAGACAGCCTGTTTCATCACTTTGAGGACTAAATTATTTAGCTATATGTAAATTTAAGCCTATTTTTAAAAAATTTTAAAAATGTTATATAATCCATTTCTGTTAATATGACCTTTATAAAGTACTCATTTTTAAGTTATATAAAAGGGAGTATGTACCCTCTAAAAAAAGCTTATTTATAAATTTAATGCAAATGAATAAGTTATTTCTTTTGTTTATTTAGGTTTCTTTAATTTACCTGTTAGGAGGCAAGGCTAAAACTGGAGATTATAATTCATATGATGAAGACGAAATTGATACTAACGATAATATTCGAAATCTTTAGGGAAGGAAATCCTATAGAGGATTCTTTTGGGAAAGGCTTAAATATTATTTTTATTATTGTTTAGGACTTAACTGATAATTGATGTTTTGTCATCTCTTCTACCTCAATTAGAAAAATAAGGGTATATGTGGAGAAAAGTATATCATTAAATAGAAATGATTTTGGCAGAGGTTTTTTAAAAAAACATAATGCAAAATAACCATTTCAGAAAATTGTATAAGCTGCTTGCTATATTTGTAACACATTTCAAAAAAAACTTACTCGAAATTTTATTGTAAATGTTGGAAATCGTTAAGTTCCTAGATTATTTCTAAGAATAAAGCATCACGATTAAAGAAGATAGCTATATTTGTGCATATGGCTAATCCAAACAGTAAATATCTATGTAGCTAAAATTATATTTATTGCTAGAGAACTCACTGCAACAGATTCTCTGATCTTAACTATGATAATTTTTCTAAGCCATTTCAAATATAAGAGTATATGGTTATATACTACATATTTCAGTAGAAATTGCTTAGACAAAACACAGGCATATTAAAGCTATTGGAAAGTATATTTCAGTCTTTACTTTTTTTATTCCTTCAATAAGCAGTTTTTGGATTCCCAAGACAGGCGGGTACTGTGTTCTGCTAAGAGCTAAATCTGATGGTAAGAGTAATTCGATGCCAAAAGGATGTCTGAGAAAGTAAATGGGAATAGGGCTGGCTGCTTTAAAAAAAAAAAAGCATACAAGGTAAAGCTTGTTCTTTGTGTCTAAAGTATATTGGAAAGGTGATTTAATTTTATTTCATTTTAGGATTTGCTCAGGCAGTAATCATATACAAATATCCATTCATTCTCTGCCTTCTGGTATGTCCAAGTCAGTTCTATTTGTGTAGCCTGGTGTGATATGACACCTGAAATTGGAGACCTAAGTCAAGGTTTGGTATATCTTCATGAACTTAATGGAGGCACAAGGAAAGGGAAGTGTGAGTGAGTTGGAAGGAGATGCAGACCAGAGGAAAATGTATTCTGTAGCTGGCTACCATTTTCTTCCAGTAATAACCATGCCACCAGTTTTATTTTTAACCTCACTGAAACTTCTTGAGAAGGCACAAACTGCTTCTCTATATTTTAACTCTAAGAATAATAACATAATTATAACAAAAACATTTCACAGTGGTTAGGGCTGTACAATTTGTGTGACCCGGCATCTAGTTTTTCTCCTCTCTAATCCTGTTTATATATCCCCACACATAAGCAGACTCAGTCAGATGAAACCAATTACTAAGAGGAAAAGATCAAATTTATTTATTATATTTATTGGATGTGTCTGTTGCTTAATTATCCATTGGTGAATTTACATGTGGCCACAGAGAGGGCTGTGGATGAGTGGAAAAATGATCAATCATCACTTCTCACAGTCCAGAGGAGGCTACCAAAAAAACGAGAAAAAAACAAAACAAACAAACAAAACTTATTCTTTCTCATTGCTATCAAGGTGAGGATCTAAAAACTAAGAGGCGTCACCTCCCCCAAAATTGAAGTGTGTTTGGCTTGAAAGTCTGGGAAAGATTGGGCATTCTCAGACTTTTTCCTAACCACTTGATGTAATGTTAGGAAGAAATATAAGGTGCTCTGTATGCTTTGGAACAAATAATGGTTTAGGTGTTCAAAGGTGTGTCTTGGAAAACTAACTCAAATTATCCAACAGAGCAGATGGCCAAGCCCATCCTTCGGCTGAGCACTGGGGGGGGGGGGGGGGGTTTAAAGGGGGGGGGGGGGGGGGGGGTAAGGGGGGGGGGGGGGGGAGGGGGGGGGGCAAGGGTTAAAGATGGTGAGGTGGGATGGGTTAAGATGGGCGTGAAGGGTAAGGTGATGGGCAAGGTCATGTTTGCAGAGTTTTGTTGATCATTATGAGCAAATGCTAAGGCAGCACTTGTAAGGCAGTGAATTAAAATATATTTTGTGTTTAGCCTTTGATGGTAAAGGCAGGTACAAGTTTTATTTTTTAATTTTTTAATTTTTTTGTTCTTGGGTGGTTTTTTAAAAAAATAATTCCTCTCTGCAATCAGACATGGTTTTCTTCTCTCTCTTTTTTTACCCCCCTTTCTGTTTAATTAAACCAACATTGATCATGGTTTATTTTGTATTTTTTCCCACTTTCTCTCATACATTTTTGGAAATTTATCAGTGTGGAAATTGCTCTTCAAAATGGGTAATAACTGAAATAACCACCCTTTCAAGGAGGTGTGACAAGGCTAAATTGTTAACGGAAGTGTCATCCTATTTATGTAATTTTTCAGTTCCAGGGACCACTATATCTTTATACATCTGTCCCATTTACACCCAAAGGTAGAAAGTGTATATGAACTTCAGGGAGGAAAACAAACCGCTTTTGAACTTGAGGCATTTGAAAGCTGTCTTCAAGGAAACACTGAAAGAAATGTGTTTTAAGAATTGTAGCACATCATTAATGTATCATTTAGAGAAGACACTGGGTAAATTATGATTTATTGTCAATTACCATTTATTTGGAAAAGCTACTGTTGAGAAACCTATTTAAGCATTGTAGATTATGCCTTTGTTACCTTTGGCTGTGAAGAAATTAAAATGGCAACATGAATCTTGAGAATTGAAAGGGGAAAGTGATTTTATACTTGTAGACTAAGGAAGAAAATATTAGAGATGAGCTAATTTTTGCATTTGTTTTAATCTGTATTTTAAAAGTTATTCTGTAATTTTTTTTATTACAGAATAAAAGTTGCTCTCAGCTGGATTCACTGCAGAAGCCAAACAGTAAATAGATAGAGAGCCTGAACTCTCCTTCTTACAACAGTGATTTTTCACTAAGCTATCCCCTAAGGCCACTCTAGGTCTATGAGGGGCACCAGTTCTTTTTATATGATTTGTGTATGTTGCCATAGATTGTGAAGTCTATTCCTGGGCAATTTTTAAGTTAAAATTGTGTTACGTCTACCCTGAGGGTTGTCATTTCTTGGTTTTTCTCTTGTCAGTCAATTCATAAGTGTTTATTAAGCCCCCATGGGATATACACAGAATAGTACACAGTCTGGGGGGTATGTGTGTTGTGTGTGTGGATGACTGGTCTCTGCTCTAGAAGCTTCTAGTCTGTAGACAAAAGTACCATTGTGCATGTGTGCATATGTGTAATATTTTAATTACAGAAATTTAGCAGCTGTTTTGTTGTTGTTGTGTGTAAGGGTGTGTGTGTTTTAATAGCATTGCCCCAGAACTCCAAGTGTATTTACTCTGAGAAAACCATAGCTTCAGGTGAGTTCGGGGATATATCTTCTCAGACTTCTTTCCTTTTTTTTTTGAATCCAGATATCTGATAACAGACATGTTTAAGTAAAGAGTAAAGCCAGATGGAGAACTCCAAGTGTATTTACTCTGAGAAAACCATAGCTTCAGGTGAGTTCGGGGATATATCTTCTCAGACTTCTTTCCTTTTTTTTTGAATCCAGATATCTGATAACAGACATGTTTAAGTAAAGAGTAAAGCCAGATGGCCAGTATTAAACTGTACACCTTTGCTAGGAGGAATCAGATCATTGTTAACACCTAAGTTTCAGAGTAAGGACAAATTCTGATGGTAGTCCTTTTTGGGATGTGCCTGTTGCCTGAGTAAATTATTTAATCAGTGAAAGGATTAATGACTCCGTGCCCCAAAGCTGTCAATTTACATTTTTCATGAGCAATGAAAAAATTTATGATTTACTATTTTTTAAGGGGCTTTTGAAAAATGATAGGAATTGGGAAGGAAACAAATTTTCAAGTATTCCCAAAATGCCATGGATGAAAAATGTTTTCTAAAGGAATTTTTTCCCTGTTGAATTTGAAAGCATATAAAGTGAATATGTAGGTTCTGGGATTTTCTTTTCAGTACTTGTTCAGGCTCTTAAATTCATCTTTTATCAATCATTTGTGGAAAGAGTAATATTCTTGAAAAGTAGTAGGTGAATAGCTCTGAGAGTGGATGGGAAGGGAAGAGTGTTCAGAGGCACTGACCCTTTTCACAGCCCCAGGTAATAGCTTCCTGGACTTCAGGCAGTCAGCTCTGACTTTTGATATCACTGGTCAGCCTCTTGATTAATGTTCATCTTGACCGTGATTTTCAAGATGTGCATGCCTTGTTTCCAGCAAATCATGGCTAAACCATCAAAACTTCTTTTCCATCTCTGTTCCTTGTTGATCTGAACTAGAGAAGCAATGGCTGAAAAAAATTAGGAAGAGCTGTTGCTGATGTGTTCCTCATGTGAACTTTGACTCTTGGCTCTTTTCCCGTAGGGTATGTGAATTTCTAAGGATTTATGAGATCGTTTATTTGTTGCTGCTGGGGTCCTTCTGAATGCTAAGTCTTTATGATAAGAGAATGTTCTTTACACCTCACAATATTGTAATATTTCTTAATTTATTTTACAACACTTTGTAGAATTAACCGACACAGAATAAAAGCACAATTTGAATTATTATTTTTGGCTTTGGGATCAGTTCATGTTCTCGCTTGTAAGGTAAAGAGATTAATTCTAGCTAATTTCTAGGGGGAAAGGAAATGTGTTAGAAGGATATTGAGAATCATGGATTCACCAGAAAAGATGTGGAACTAGGCACGTCTGCTTTGCCATTGAATACTAGGTACCCAGCTGGAGCCCTCACAACCTTCACACTGGACACTGCCATTGCCATTAGTATCTGAGCACTGTTGCCCTAGAAATGTGGCTGTTTGTACCACGCCTGGAAGAAATTCACATCATCCTTGCTTCTGGGCATCTCTGGCTCTCCATTCAAAGTTCTGGGGTGGTGCATCCAAACACATTGGCTTATCTTGATCAAGTGTCCATACTCTTTTTACTAGCAAATCTGGGAATGGAGAGTTTGGGCCTTTCATAATCTATAATGAGAGACAAAGACACTAACGTTGTCTGCAAAATATAAATGATGTAATTCCCTTGAAATAAGAAGGAGAAGGGCAGTCAACAAAACAGATAAAAAACCCCAGTAAATTTACCATTATTTCTTATATGGAGAGTGACCTACAGAATATTAGGGGATGGACAGCAAGTGTCTCAGAGTATGAACTTGAAAAGTTAAATAGCTACGAGAACTCTGTTGCTTAAAATGTATTGGAGGGCATCCCTGATTATAGAGGTATTAATCCCAATTTTTGATTTTAGCCCACACCAATCTTAAATATATTTATCCTGTACAAGTGTTTTTTTATCCCCAGGAGTCATATTCAAGTGTTATCCATTTGAACTCTGCTCATTCTGAAGTTAAAAATAATTCACCTAGATTGGACTGAAATTTGCCTATGTATAAATATGCAAAGTTGACTAATGGTCTGAAAAAAGGTAGGGGGGATTTGCTTAAAGTACATAAAGGGACCATCTGGATGGCCCAGTAATTGCCTAGAAGCAAATTAATAATCGGGGTTCTGGATAATATACCAGAAGAATTTTATAAATCTGCTTATAAATTGGTAGTAAGAGTAATTGAGGTACTTGAAAGAAATTAAACTGTGTTTCTTTTTTTCTGTAGTTTAGATCTTCTGAGGTTCAAACAGGTCATCCTCTCACTAAATTATTAGTAAACCTAGTGAGGTGTAGGGCCCATGCAAGTAATCCACATCTCAAGTAAATCTTTTGCATCTGAAGTCTCAGCCTTTAATTCTTCAACTCTAAATTAATATATTTATCCTTCCATCACTGTCTCCCAAGGATTTTGAGAATTAATTAGAAACAAAATCACTTTCAGTCCTTGGATGTTCCATGCTGTGCTGAAAAATATGAGATACTGAAGTGTTATTAATAATGACAAAGGTTTATCCAATAAAATAATCCGACTGGCTGAATTCTCACATGGTTGGTATTTTCTAATATAAATTACTGTAGGATTAGATAGTTAAATATTGAATATTGTCTCATTTAATGTAGTTCCATTAAATATTAATGATAATGATGGTTCTTCAGTTTGGGGAATACGGAGATGGTTTTTTACTGACTAATAGCTTTGGCCGGTAATATAATACATTTTACAAAACGATTTGTAGGATTAGATAGTTAAATATTGAATATTGTCTCATTTAATGTAGTTCCATTAAATATTAATGATAATGATGGTTCTGCAGTTTGGGGAATATGGAGATGGTTTTTTACTGACTAATAGCTTTGGCCGGTAATATAATACATTTTACAAAACGATAATGAAGATATTTAAATGAAGGTGAAACAGGAAATAAATGGCCACTGAGTTGGTAGATTTCAAATAGGTCAAATGTCACAAAAATGTTTTTAGTATTGTATTAAATAGTTTTCTGTCTTCTAATGACACCACTGTGATCATTGTGAATAGCTTTGAGAATTTGTTAAAAAGAACAGATCTACTCTGTTAGGCCCCTGAAGAACAGAGCCGTTGATGTTGTTTAGTTGGCATGGGGTGTAACAGTCTGAAAATTGGATTGGACTTTGAAGGAAGGCTGGCTGTGTTAACTGTGACAGTTGAAATGGGATTGTGCATGAGGCTAAAAAAAAAAAAGAAAGCACAGAAGACGAAAAAAGAAGGAAAGAATGAAAGAGAGAAAGAAAAAGGTATTAACCACATAGCCCACTGGAGCACTTTCAGCCTGCTTGAAATTGAATATTTGGTGCAAAAACTTTTAAATTAAGACTTTTAATTCCTCAAGTTGTCTTTCGTGTTTTGACTTTTCTTCATGTTCTTGATTCTGTGAGCTTATATCTCAAATTAGGGAAGTAAAAATTGATGATAAATAGGTAAGTCACTATTTTTGAAACATTTTGTTATGAATAGAGAGTAAGAACATATATCAGAGCATCAAATTGGTTTAAATCCAGTGTTTGTGTGTGTGTGCATGTGTTTCCTCCGGGGGGAACTTTAATGTTTTGTGAGATAATTTTATTTGAAATTGCAGTTATCTTTGTTTCAGACCTAGTAATTTAACAGTTGAAAAAGCTCCCTTTTTTGTTTCGTGTGGTTAATATATGTGGTATGAGTGAATGCATTTTATTTAAAAAAATGTTTTGGGGCTGTATTCTTTTAGCACAAACTTATTCCTTGATAAAAGAGCTGGCTATAATTTGCAGAAATGACTGTTTCTTTTTCTTTAGTTGTTGGATAATTGCTCTTTGTATACACTGTGAAAATGTTCATATAGACCAGTGACAAAGCCTAGCAGATGCACTTGCAATTATCTGGAATTTAAGTAAATTTTGCATCTGACACACACAAAGCAAACGCTTTGTCCAAGCAGGCTCACATACTGGCATGTGGATTGCTGTGAATACAATGAGTAGATTTTTAATGGAAAACAAATGGAACTATTAGTAAGCCTTGTCTTTTACTTGAAAAGACACCAGCTTTAGGCATGGCCTCCAACTTATTCATATTCATAGTTGGTTCAGTTCTAAATATGACCTTTGAAATTGAAAAAAAAATTTTAAAGTTTAAAACAAAATGTGTAGCTGTGTTTTTATTCGAGTAACATGTTGAGCTTTTTGGAAAAGGAATGGCGAAATAAATATATGTTTCATATTCCAAAGTTATTTTTTCTATTAAGGAGAGCATTCAATTATTACAACTCTAAAAATGTAAAAAGAGATTTCATATTATAAATAAATCATGCTATAGATAAAAGATAATTACAATGTTACTTTAACAACCTCAATTCACAAGGGAGTCCATAGAGGGAATATATAATGGGTCCAAATTCTACTTCTTATTGTAAACAAAGGAGATCTAGCCAGAGGAATGGTTTTTTGCAAAAGCCTCTTTTCCGAGTTTTGTTTGAGGTTAATCCTTTCCACTGTGTATTTTTTGTTGTTGTCAGACTTACATAAGTTAGATCCTCGAAGGCTTAATCTTTTCCTCTGTATTTATTCTTAGAAAATATTAAATGTACGGAGCTACTTAGATTCTTTTAAATGCCTTTAGGTCTTTTGGGAAGTTCAAATTATTTTTACTTTAAATGGGAGGGTTACCAATAATTGGGCCAGTCGACTTTTTTATTTCATAGTTTGAAGGTGCTCCATGCTCTTCCAGCTTTTGAATGAGGCAAATTTCAAAAGTATCTCCGGTAACACAGAGGCGTGCCTCTCGTGCCCATTTTCTGCTTTCTTCTCTATCTAAAATGGAATCTAATAATAACAAGAGATCTTTTCTAATTCTTTTAAGTATCAGGAGCCTCTAGGGGGTCTAAAGGTTGAGTCATTTTTTTTTTTTTTTAAAGTGGTTTTGGGAAGAAAATGTTAAGAAGGAAAGGGAGAGCCTGACAGGTATTTTAGGCTCTGAATTAGAACAAGACAGACGTGCTGTTACTGGAACATCGTTCCTACAAAAATATGCCTCCACCTTAACCACTTTCCCAAAAACAAAAGATAAAACTTCTTCAGCTAAGTACTTTTTATAGAGATTCAAAAATGACAGAACTTGCTCAATCGTGCATTGCCAGATTATTCTGTGCAGTCCACCATCTCCCCAGTGCTGTGCATGACCTCGTGCCCCCCTCTCCCCTTCCCCACTCCTGCTTACCTTTCCTAATCTGTTGTGGGCTATCTTTAGGCTTGGAGAGGAACCAGGTGCTTTCCCTGGTATTTAAGCAACTTGCTATTTTGAAATTCCCTTAGAGACCTGTGGGCATTTTTATTTCTGTGTCTTGAAGCATCTCTTTCCCTTTTGAAAGGAGAAGCTGCTTACGTAATATCCAGAAGCAGACCCTTAGGAACTGCCAAGCTATTTTATGGGCATTTTGCAAGAAAAGGAATGCAAGTTCTCCTGTGTCATGTGGGCCCTCCCACGAGGGTCTCAATGGGAGATATTTGCACAATAGCAGATTCTCAGAAGGATAAATATATACAAATCCATCTTTCAGATCGGGAGAAATCAGTAGGAAGCAACACCTAGGAGCTTGAGAGCCCACTAATCGCTCAGCCCATGAGAGCGTCTTGAACTGTTCCAGAGCCAGGACCCAACTGTCAGCAGAGCTTGCCAGGGAGACAGATGCTGCGGTTGGAAGACAGTTTTCCTCAGTTAGATATTTTGTTCTCGTAGATGGCCAACCATGACTCATGGGGGAAACAAGAGAGAGAGAGAGAGAAAAAGAGAGAGAGAGAGAGGAGAAAAGAAGACTAAATTAATCATTTTATTAATCCCTATTTAGAATTCAGTCATGTAAGTAAATGTCAACCTGGTGAACTTTCCATGAGACCAGAAGTGTTGTAAAGACACTTGCAGGGTTTTAAAGTTATGCCAGGTGATAAAGTCGTCTAATTTAACCTGCAGATTAAGTAACTCAGACAATTTCAGGAGGATATCTGTGGAAAATATTAATGTAGGAATTATCTAATAATACAGAGTCAGAAGAAGCATGCTTTTAAAAGTTTGAAAAGACATGCATCATTTTTCTGTAAGAGATATTCCCTGCTCTCTTTCTATATCTATGTATGCTTATATATTAGTATGTGAAAGATGATATTTTTCACTGTTCTTTTCTTTCTTTCCCTATTTCTCTCCCCATACATATGTGTGTGTGCATGTGCATGTATATATGAGTTATATACACATATCATACCTACATGGATATGTTACATTAAGCTCAGGTTACCTTTTCACCCTGCAATATCAGCTTTCATCTACATTTATTTCACTTCCAGATCACCTAACTCTCTAGCAACATGCAGTTGATTAGATAAAAGCAGAATATCTGTTATCTGAAAGATAGCAAAATTCAGTTTTTGTAATTCATGTCTATTGCCATATTGTGAGTTTCCTTCAAATTCCCAGAAAGGAGCTAATATTGTAGGCGATCATCTTAGCTTCCTCTGTTTTCCTTTTTTTAAAGATTCCTCATTTCCTTTGAAAATAAACAAAAGAAAAGTTTGGCACGGTTTCCCTTATTCTCACTTGTTTGGGGCTGAGTACTTCAAGCTCCTTTTGAGCCAAGTTTATCCCATAGATCTACTCTGTAGGTCTGTAAAACGGGAATAAGTTGTGTTTGAGTGCCTGACAGCAGCCCTTTTGCCAAACTCTTGATATGTTATTTTTCTGATAGAGTCCCAGAAGTGTCCCTTTTTAGATCTGCATGTCTTTCGTGAGTTGGAATGGCAGATTGCCAAAAGGTGTGCGTTTGGGGGAAAAGCAGGCTTTTATTTTTTCCCCCCAACCAGTTATTTTGAGGGTACTCTAGGAACTGAAAATCGCAGCTGTGGAGCCAATTTAGAGAGAGTAATTCGCAATTGACTGTGGGAGATGTAGCTCGCCTTCTTGAGCCACCGTGCTTGTCTAGCCAATATGGAACTGTCTGAGATGAGGCTCTTCACCTCGAGGTTTACGTGTCTTTCACTGTATCTCATGTCAAATCAAGCACTAAGAGACTATCCTGTCAATTTGTAGCACTCCCTGGAGAACTTTGGGTCTTGAAAACTGTGGGTCATATTGATCTTTGAGTGAAGGTGGTTGCATTTCTTCTGAGGTTTATCAAAATAATGATGACATTTTTCATTTAACTGTTTCAGACACTTATTTGTGAATGCACAAAAAGGACAGATTCTTGTACAAATGCCAGAGACGGTGCTATATTTCACATTGTTTTGCACGTACATAGTATGTACTTGATAAATATCTGTTGAGTGAAAGCAGCATGGATTTTTTTTCCTTTGGGAACATAGGAAGAATGTACCATGTAGTTATTTTTAAATCATTTTTGATTGAATGAGTTATCTTGGTGTTATGGATATATATTGAAATTTCATCATTGCACTTTCTATTCTCTTATAAATGAGGAAATTGTCACAAGACTGATGGACAGATTCAGGCATTGAACTATAAGTGTGTGGAAGAACTAGAATTAATAAAGTCCTTGAATTAGTTGCCCATCTAATGCTTAATATGAAAATATTTTAAGTAATTATTTTTTAAATTTTTGTGCTTCACATTAACCAAAAGATTTACTATGGTAGTTATTTACAGGAACTATAAAAGGAAGAATCTTTTTCGTATGAGAAAATCTATCATTACCACTTTGCATTTATGAAGAAAATCATGTTTTCCTAGAAGTTAGGAAAAGAGCTAATAAAATTGGTTTAACGTAGGGGTTGGCAAACTATGGCCTGTGGACCAAGTTCAGCCTAGGTGCCTGTTTTTACATGAACGTAAAGCAAGAATTGTTTTTATATTTTCAAGTGGTTGAAAAAATATCAAAAGAAGAGTAATGTTTTATGGCACTTAACAGTATATAAAATTAAAATGTCCATGTCCCTAAATAAAGATTTATTGGAACACAACCATATCCATTCAATTGCATGTTTTTGATGGCTGCTTTTGCACTACAACATCAGTGTTGATTAGAATGGCCCACGAGCCTAAAACATCTACTGTTTGGCACTTTACAGAAAGAATTTACTGGCCCTTATCTAATGTGTGGTTTGCAGTGGTTGAAGGGCAATGTGATAAAACTTGTGTTCATTCTTCTGGGTTCCTGTATATTATTGGATTTGGCCTGCTTTGTGGTTTCTTAGTTTATGGACTACTGAATATGTGAACTGAAAGAAGATTTTGTACCTGTTTCAGATGTTATCTCCTGTTTTCATAGCAGAACAGAATGACTGTTTCCCTCTGAGGTGAGAAGGAGGTGTGTTTAAAGAAGGGGCCTTAGATCTGAACTTGAACATTCCATTCTTTCTTGTCTGTGATCCATAGAGGCAGGTTGGACTAGCACCCCCCTCCCTCTCTTTGAACATACACACCACGGTTATTCCCGACTGATTTAGTTTTTTGTTAGTGAATTATCAGGACATACATTACCAATCTGTATTCACACACCATTGATCCCCCACCCTCAGAGGGTATTATTAGACCAGGGAAACCAGATTTACTTATGGTTACTCAAGAAACATGTATGGAGTACAATGAAGTGTCAGAAACTGCCCATGACTGGGATTTAAAAAAATGTTTTGTTTTTTTTTTCCTTTTTGTCTTTTTTCGTGACCGGTAACGGGATCGCAACCCTCGGTGTCGCGCCCGCACCGCGCTCAACCAGTGAGCGGACTGGTCTCTATATGGGATCCGAACCCATGGCGGGAGCGCCACCGCGCTCCCAAGCGCCACACTCTACCGAGTGCGCCACTGGGCCAGCCCTAAAAAAAATTTTTTTAAATAATGTTTGCTTCACCATGCTATCAAAGACCTTCCAGTAGTAAGAAGCAGACACAAAACTAATCACTTCAATGTAAGATCGTAAGTAAAGTACTTTAACAAAAACAACAGGTGATATTTATCGCTCGAATGTTCTAAGCATTTTACATGTATCATATCATGTAATTCCCAAAAGAGTTCGACAAGGTTATTATATTAACCACATTCTTTTTAAGAGGAGGAAACTGAGGCCAAGAAATTTTATGGAATTTACCTGCATACTTAAGTGATGGAGCAGAGATTGGAGCCCAGGCCACATGACTCCAGAACCTTGCTCTTGACCACTATTCTACAGGGCCCTCCCTAGAGTATATACAGCATATTTTATAGGTATATAAACTGTGGGTGTGCCATAAATGGTGGATGGCTTTTTATGTTTAACTAGAACATAAAGAATGAGTCTGAATGAACAAGGCAGAAGATGGAAGCAAAAAGAGAGAATTTAGATCAAGTATTGTACACAAAGGAACAGAGACTGTGCAGAGACCAGAGAGAATGTGATGGATTTGGGGAAAAGCACACTCCTCCATTCACTGTGTCTCAAATAACAGCATCAGTGAGAGAAACTGCTGGAAATTGTAGGAATCAGATCATTCGTGGAGTCATTTATTCATTCAGCAAACATTTATTGAGCTTATGCTAGGTACCAGGCACTGATTTTAGCACTGGGGTAGTAAATAAACACATAGTTTATGGTCTGATGGGATGCGATAATAAATAAGTAAACAAACAAAAGGTCAAGATAATTTCAGAGAATGATAAGGACTTTGTAGACAAGAGGGAGTGATATATATGTATTTGAATGTACATCTATGTGCAGGCTGGCAGCAGTTAATTTAGGTAAGGTGGACAGAAAAGCCTTCTCAGAAGCTGTGATATTTGAGCTGTGGTCTTGATAACAGGAAGGAATCAGGGACTTGAAGAGGTGTTGGATTTTTTTAGTGCAAAGGCCTTGAGGTGAGAATTCAAGTGAAACATTGGCACGATGGAGAGAAGCTCAGATGTGGTTACACAGAGGCCAAGGAGAAAGAGAGTGGTCCATGATGAAATCAAGGAAGTGGTCAGTCCCCAGGTAGTGAAAGACTCTGTAGGCCATAGTAAAGATTTATTCTTAGATTTTATTCTTGATGCAGTAAGACTTTATTGGAGGATTTTAAGCATAGGCTATGATCATAGTAATGTTTTTAAAAATGATGACTCTCCCTTGAATGTTATTGTATTTAAATTATACCTCAATGAACCTGACTTTAAAAGAATAGCTATCAAACTTGATGGAGTTTGGATGTTTTGTCCCCGCCAAAACTCATGTGGAAATCTGATTCCCAGTGTGGCAGTGCTGGAAGCTGTTTGAGTTATGNCCAAAACTCATGTGGAAATCTGATTCCCAGTGTGGCAGTGCTGGAAGCTGTTTGAGTTATGGGGGCGGATCCCTCATGAATGGATTAGTTTTCTCTCTAGGTAGGGAGAGTAATGAGTGAGATCTCACTTTGTTAGTTTCTGCGAGAGTTGGTTGTTTATGGCACCTCCCCTCTCTCTCTCTCTCTCTCTCTCTCTCTTGCTTCCTCTCGCCATGTGATCTGCTTGTACCTGCCGGCTGCCTGCCACTTTCCACCATGAGTGGAAGCAGCCTGAGGCCCGTGTTAGATGCAGCTGTCCCAGAATCGTAAGCCAAATAAACCTCTGTTCTTTATAAGTTACCCAGTCTCAAGTATTTCTGTTACAGCAACACAAAACAGACTAATACAAAACTTCTGGCTCCAATCATCAATTTATAGGAAATAGAGGGAAAGAGGACTATGTTTAATTGATACTACAGGGATATAATCAGTACAATCCTGATTCTGTCCTGAAACTCTACAGAACAAACTATCCAATTTCTTCAAAGAAATTGCAAGAAAAAAATTTTGAGAAACTTATGGACTATAAGAGCCTTAAGAGACATATTAAGGGCCGGCCCGGTGGCGCACTGGATAAGTGCACCGCTTGGGAAGTGCAGCGGCGCTCCCGCCCGAGGGTTCGGATCCCGCATACGGACCGGTTCCCGCTCACTGGCTGAGCGAGGCGCGGGAGCAGCACCGAGGGTTGCGTTCCCATTGCCGGTCCCTGGTCCGGTACGGGGGCAACACTGAGGGTTGCGATCCATTGCCGGACATGGAAAAAGATAAAAAAGACAAAAAAAAAAAAAAAAGAGACATATTAATTAATTACAAAGAATGGGACTTGTTTGGATTTTGATTCAAGTCACTGAATAAAAATAAATAAATAAAATAGACAGACAACGGTGAACACAGACAGGATGCGATAGTAAGGAATTTGGTATTTGGGGTACCATATTGTATGTCTGTTTTAAAAAGTAGAGGCCTCCTGTTTTAGAAATACTTATTAAAAAATTTGCAGATGACATATTTCTATACTTTGCTTTAAAATAATATTAAGATGGAGAAGGTGAGA
>NW_007729634.1:174127-174928 GCF_000696425.1 Galeopterus variegatus | reverse complement strand
TATTATATTTACATTTTATGCTACTGTTTTATGTTATATTTATTATAACATATTATAGTATTTCTGTATATGTTTGAAGTTTTCCATAATTTTTATGTAAAATAAGAAGGCTGTTTATTTTCTGGAGGTAGAATATAGGATGTCAAGAATGGAAGAGGAGAACTAGGGGATTCACAGATTTTCAGACAAGAGATGAACTCAGGAGAAAGAGGTAGATGGAGTAAGAAACAGATGCATATGGGGTTTATTTCTGAGGTGCAGTTGACAGCCCTGCTCATGTACTGGATGCAAGAAGTGAGGATAAGAGAGGAAACAAGGATGACCGCCAGGGGTTGAACACTGAGTAAATGTTGGTGCCAACTACTGAGAAAGCATAGCTTTTGAAGGGAAAATATCAGAACCATGCCTAAAAGTAATGGGGATCCACTGAAGGCAGATTGTCTGGTGGCAGGATCAAAAATAGATTAGAGGGGGTGAGGCTTGGAGACAGGGAGTCTGAGATAAAAGTCCATGTGGTGATTCTGGTGAGAAATGCTGAACACACATTGACTCAAGTGATGAAAGACAGAACAGAGAGAAGGAAAGGGATCTAGATCATATTTACGAAGAAAAGTCAATTTGACTGAATTGGGAGTGGGAAGGAAAGGAGGAAGAGCCCAGAGGGCCTTCTGTTTTTTGGTGAATGTATGGTGGATAGTGAGCAGTATCTGTCAGGGCAAAACAAGTTTATTTTTTTTAAATTTATTTTTTATTAGCATATTCATTGTCACAAATCATACTTATTCTTTATGCCCCTTATCC
>NW_007729634.1:163607-174099 GCF_000696425.1 Galeopterus variegatus | reverse complement strand
GCGCTTCCCAAGCGGCGCACTATCCAGTGCACCACCGGGCCGGCCCTATTTTTATTTTTTTAAAAAGATGACCGGATAGGGGATCTTAACCCATGACTTGGTGTTGTCAGCACCATGCTCACCCAGTGAGCTAACTGGCCATCCCTATATAGAATCTGAACCCATAGGCTTGGTGTTATCAGCACCACACTCTCCTGAGTGAGCCACAGGCCGTCCCTATTTTATTTATTTTTTATTAGCATATTCATTGTTACAAATAATACTTATTCTTTATGCCCCTTATCCAATCTCTCCCCTTCCTCCCCCACTGTAGTACCCATAGATTTGTTCTCTCCATCTGATAGATTAACTGTTCCTCTGTTGGTTTGTTGCCTACATGATCTGTCCAGTACTGAGACAGGTGTGATCAAGTCCTCCCCTATTATCGTAAATCAGATGCTGCTTCTATTACTCTGCAGTGTGCTTTGTGGAGTGAGAGGACCTTTTTTTTTTTGGTCTCTGCTGGAGGACAAAACAAGTTTTAAAGGAAAAAATTACAAGTACAGTTTTGATTCTGAGATGCCTTTAGTAGGGATGTCCTGTAGTTAGATATATGAGTCTGAAGCTTAAGGGAAAGATGTGGACAGGAGCCTATTGGTGGTGTAGATGTGAGCAAAATTGCCCAGAGAACTTATCATAAGAAGAGAGGAGAGAAAAGGCCTGGAGACAGAGCTTTGGGAAATACCAGCATTACTACTATAGGATAAGGAAGAGGGAATGTGGGGAAAGATTCAAAGTAGCAAGAGAGGAGAAACCTATGAGAAAATTGTAAAACTAAGGTAGAAAAGAGTTTCAAGAAGCAGGACACTATCATTGGCTTGAGGTACTGCAGCGGTGTCTATAAGATTTGGGTTGTAAAATATCCATTATATTCAGCAATTATGAAGTCGTTGTTAAATTTTAGCAAGATGGCAGTCAGTGGAAGGCAGGACTAGATCAGGTTAAGCAGTTGTATTAGTCCTTTTTGTGTTCCTATAACAGAATACCTGAGACTGGATGATTTATAAACCAAATGAAATTTATTGCTTACAGTTTCTGAGGGTAGGAAATCCAGAGTCCATCTGGTGGTGGCGATGGTGACTCAGGGGTCTCACATTGCAAGATGGTGGAAGCAGAGAGAGAGAGAGAGAGAGAGAGAGAGAGAGAGACTCTCCTCTTCTTTTAAAGCCCTCAGAATCACACCCCTGACCACCATTTTTAATCCATTTACTACTGCATGGTCCTACAATCCAATCACCTCCTCAAGGCTCCACTTTTCAATTACCATAATAGGATTTCCCACCCTCTTAACAGTCACACTGTTTTTTATATTTTCTAATATATAAAACTTGGGAGATAATTCAATCCTCAGTGAGTTTGGGGGGACATAACTCAATCCACTATAGCACTTAATGGGAGTTCACCAAATGGGAACAGGGAAACCTAACATAGGCAAAGATTAAGTGAAAACCAAATAGAAATTAGAAAGATCAAAAAGAAAAGAAAAATTTCTATCAAATATCAACCTATTTGGATTGTTAAAGGTTTTCCTCTACTGCAATTAATAATCAGACATTTTATTTTAATTTTCTTTATGGAATTGTGAAGATTTTATGTTATAAATCACATTTAAGAGTTTATAACTGGGGACATATTTGAAAAAAAATCTGCAGCCAGACTTTTATAATGCAAAAGTAACTTCTAACTAATAAATTTACTTATTATTTGTTGCTCAAAAAAAAGACTGCCAAGAATGTAATGGATAAAGAATTCTATGTGCAGAAAATAATAGATCTTTAGGTCATAATGCAGAGTTGCTTTTTGAGTATATCATATATTTATTATAGTCTGATTGCGTGATTAGGAACCACTTAATAAAATGGAGAAAATATATTGGAAAATCTAAAACAAAATATTTATATGATGATATCCTAGTACCTTGTACAGAGTTTGTTTTTAGAATTAATCAATGGTTAAATTTGTGATTACATGTATCAGATAAGCTTATTGGAGCTCCTAGTTCTATTATTAGAAAGTTATACTTTCCAAAATTTGATGAGGTGGCTTAAAACATTTTGTAATTTTCTCATGTGTTTTTTAAAATTTTGCTGTGTTTTTGTTGTTTATTTTCAGGATTTCTATTTTGCCTGATACAAAATGACAGGTTAGTCGTTTAGCCAATACACTGGCTGATTGGTTAGTTAATTAAGTAATTAATTGGTTGATTAATTGCTTTGTCCTGGTATGAAGGTTTTGAGATAGGAATATAGACTAATGCAAAAGCTACTTCAACATTCTTCAGAAATCCAGAAGTGGCACATTTCTAAATCAAGACACTCCTGACTTGATGAGAGGCCTGAAGTTTCAGTGCTATACATGTACGTTTTCAAAGGTAAAGAGTTTGTCCTCATTGCATTCATATATAAGCCTTGGTTAAAGGTGCTGTAGTTTAATAATGGAAAGGAAATTACCTCCCATAGGTTACTCTTAAAATGTATGGAAAAATCACTCGCAAGGCACTCATATTTCATGTTCCTTATTCTCCAGTGTGTAGGGAGTAACCTTGGATCTTGAATCTTGATTTCTTTACAGATCACTACTGACCTGATGTTTGTGGTTGGAGGAGGTCTAATGACATCCATGAGCATCTGCCTTTATACTTCATTGCATGAAAAGAGCATTGTCCATGGCCTTCCCGAAGTGCAATTAAACACACACACACACACACACACTCACGCATGCACATTAACAGTAATAAAAAATAGGTTAAACGTTCTTTACTTTTGTACAATCCTTGGCCATTAAATTTAATAAATTTTAGGTTTTTCCAAAGCAGGCTGCAAAACCTCTCCTGTCACATTTTATTGCGAATATTGCTTCCCATCTTATCTGTGAGAAAAGCCCATTGGATAAAAAGAAATAATATATCAGTGGCTATGATTGTTTTATACAGCACAGCACATGTTATAAGCTTGTTGATAGCTGGAATTTGAGTGCCCTTTTAGTTCTCCCTTTTTTTTTATATAGACAAATCTCTGTGGAGTCTCCAAATGCTTATTTTATTTTGCTTTCTGCTGCTCCTGCCTTTACTTATTCAGTGAGTCACTTATGGAAAGAGTTTACTTGCTTGAGTTGATTTAATTCATATCATATAAAAATTCTTTTTGCACTTATATCAAATTGATTCTATTATTCACAATAATATTTTACCCTTCTGGTAACAGTAAAATGACAAGGGATATTTTTGGACAGATTCTGTAGTTCATGTGAAAAAGAACTAGCAAAAAATGGTCGTTTTTGGAAAAATATCACTGGAGAAGCATAGCCATTTCAGAGCTGTAAATCGTTTAGGAGAATGGTTAGTTTAACCCTCTAAAGGGGGAAATTTGGTCCTGAAGAAGGGAAATAACTTTAAAAAATCTGTAAAACTTGTTATATAGCCTAAATCAAACTCATCATATGATATTAAATTGTATGTTAATTCTTTATTTTTAAAATAGAAAATTAACACTTTATTTAAAAGTCTCATCTTGAGAAGAGTTATAGCTGCAATCTGGAGTAAAATAAATTATACCCATTCAAAATTTTTTAATAATCAATGAATAATAATAATGTCTTTTCATTATTCCAGGCAGTACTTTCCTCTTGAGGAGTATTACACACTCAAGAGGTCATTTCGCAATGATATGGATTTTTTCCCCTTAATTTAAAGTTCCTCTACATAAAAATAATTCAATACAATTAATATATTTAAAATTCTTTTTGCTTGACGACATTTTTTCATAAAATCCTCTAGGACTCATTTGCAAAGCTGCTTTGAAGTTAATTTCATGCAGATCCTCCTGATTTGTACTTGTGGTGAATTATTGTTAAGCTAAAAGAAAAATATCTGAAAAAGTCAAATCTTCAAAACTTACCATTTATTTCATCTTTTGTTTAAAATGGTTTACTTTAAACCATGCAAGTGATACCAAGTACTTCAAGTCTCTAATAAATTAAACGGGCATGATAAAATCTTGCTATGAATTAGTATAGGATACAGCAGAATTGCTGCTTAATAATCCAGGTGTCTTCACCCAGGAACACTTATTAAGATACCTATCACCTCATTAAAGTGTCCCTACAAATAAAAAACTCTCCTTGAGTGTTCTTTTCCTTTTAAACTATAATTTGAATAATTGGGGGAAGGGCATTTATTATGCAAATGAATTCTAGTGCTCAAATTAGAGTTGCTTAATTGACGGTGAACAGGTCAGTTTATATTTTCTCCTTGATATTTGAAGTTTTAGTTGAAACCACTTCATGACACAAATGGCAAGCTTCTGTCTTGTAGCATTAATTTAATTTACCATGACCACGATGTCAAGTTTACTTTAAACTATGGTGTGTTTTAGTAATTGACAATCACTATTTGTTTCTGGTTGGAAAGGTAGAACTTCTTTTATGTCTTGAAATTATGAGAGCAGTTTGAAACTATGTGCAATTCCAGGGAAATACAGTTGACGACACTGCATGTGTCACTTTTCTAGAAATATAATAAAATTTAGTGACTAAATACTTAAAGTGATGATCTTGGAAGAGGATCGCATTGTACAATAGAATGTAAAATGCTTTACATAACACGTACTTTTTTCGGATGGTTCATTATTCTCATGGAGTGTTTCTAATGAGCATTTTAGCTTCGTACTTAGAAAATATACTCAACTTTCAGTTATAAGCTTTTGGATTCTCTAGTTTGTGGATTATCTGTAACAAAATGTTAATCCCAGCCATGATTCCGAGTCAATTCCTTTGCTCAGGAATTGTAATTCATTTTTAATATTAGCCTTAGGAGTAGAAACATGATTAGAAATGCAGAATAATGCTTTCATTCAAAACCAATTAAAACAACTTCTGGATCTTCCAACATAATGGGTAATTCACAGCCCTGCAATTCTGCATTATAATAGATGGAGTTTGATGTATTGAAAGATGATTTAAAACTTAGTCACTGAAATATTTTTCAAGAAAACATTTGATTTTAGTTTTTACTTATGAGGAAAATGCTTATTTTGTGTCTCAATGGAGAAATAGGCAATTGCATTATATTTTGGCAAAATAAAAGTTCAGTTTCTGTTCCTGATCTGTTATAAAAGTCATGTTTTATATAAATGGTACCATATTTACTTTAAGTTAGACATTCATTATGTTATGGGACAATGGGGTCCATCCTCCGGAGAGCACAACCAGGACCAGGGTAGAGGAAAAGCTTTTATTACTTGCAAGTAAGAGAACACTGGGGATCTCTCCCAAAGCATTGTCTCCCTTAACAAGGGAAAGGGGTCATCTTATATAGCCAGAGTTCCCTCCTGACTTCCTGCCCAAGTTCTCATTTAGGTCCTGTCATGTAAATGAAAGATACAAGCTTGTTCAATTTGGATTGGTTGACTATGGGGCATAGTTCATTGGTCAGTTCTGAAGCCAAATTTGCATTTGGACTTGGGAAAGAATGTGGCCTTTGGGCAACAGCAGGACCTCATGAAGTCATCACATGGACTAAACGTTGAGCCCTCAGCTAGTATAGGTTACAGTCCATTGGTGGCGAATTGAGACTTCCTGTTGTGGCTGACCTGTGGCATAAAACAGGGCCAAGTAGGTGTGGAGATCTTGGCTGCTCCTTGGGCAGAGACTCACCAAGTTCATCTTTGGGGTTCGTAGTTCAGTTTCAGCTGATAGATTTTGAGGGCAGTCTAGTATTTCATGGTTCATGACTTTCTGCTGCCTCCTGCAAAAAACAGAAACTCAGAACAAAGGGTTATGACTGGTTCACTTCCTGTTTCAGATCTTTTAGCAGCAGCGAGTGCCTAGGTGTTTAGGAGATCCTGGACCATAGGTTCCAATCACCCTTCAATAATCATACATAACCAGTATATAGAGAAACACTCACTTAAAACAATTATTTATTTGTGACAGTGTTATGTAATCTAACACATTTTTATTTCAGACAGGAAAAAAACACAATTGAGAGGGAGATAGTAAAAGGCATATTCTACAAATTCATATTATATTTGCTAGGACCATTGGCTTTACTTTTTAGAGATTTTTGTATTTAAAACCAAAGATAGTAAATGTTATTACCCAATGAATAAGTGAATTGTTAGTGGTGAAACAAAACTTCATATATAAAAATAGTTTTCATAGTTTTCCAGCTTGCAGCATGTATGCATTTTAGGTGGTATGCTTCACTGGGTTAGCAGGGCCTTGTGCTGAATGTCGAAAAAGAGCTCTTCTTCAACTCTGCAGCTTGCTTGTGCAAAGAAGGTGGGAAGTAAGCCTGTCAGATGCACTTTAATGTTAAATAAAAATAATTCAGTCAAACCGTATTATTCACCCGGGCCTTACCTTTGAACTGACCTTTCTTTCCGGCTGTTTTCTTAAGATGATTAGAATACTGAATCAGAGTAAATAAATACATTTTAAAAGGTTAATAAAACATCTGCAAGTCAATAAAAAAATGAAACAAAGAAGTATTTTTCAAGCAAAAAATTCTAGAAAGGACCTTTTTTTTTTTCTTTCTTTCTTTTCTTTTTTCACTCAGAACTCTGTGTCTCCTTGCCGCCTCACTGTTTCCAAGGCAATACGATCTGGATTCAAGCAAAGGCTTTCTCTGCAGTGTGTTTTGCTGTTTCTGCATATACAGTGTGTACGAGGTCTTAGATTTCTTGAATGTTGGGGATGGTCTGTGGAGGGAAGGCAACATCTAAAAGATGTAAAGAAGATTTACCACCCCACCTGGGTACCAAATATACAGATGTCATTAGTCTGTCAGTCAAGGAAATGCCAGCTTTTGATGGAAAATTTGGAGAACATTCTTTAGGAGCCCTGTTGATACTTAATAGTAATGATAGAATGTTGCTCTATTTCCACCATCGTAGACTTTTAAAAACGTGACTTCCTTGACTTCCAAGGGTACAGAAGATAAAGTAATCTCATGTCATGAATAATGTGTCCTATACTGAATTTTTAACTCAGGGTTATGTTTTTGATGTGCTTAATTTTTAAAAAACAAATCTTTACTGATTTTGATCTACGTAGACGTACTTGCTGACAGTGAATGTGTTCATTCTTGTTTTAACTGCTAAAGTCTTTAAGTTAATTGTGGTAGAACAAGATAGCAAAGAAGCAAATACAGATTTTTGAGCTTGGATTTGCCTCCTCAGTCACAAAGATCCTGAAGTTTTGGGTCCTTCCCCATCCCCCAACATTTTGCAGCCAGCCTGGAAGCCCTAAAATTGTACACTCAGATCTCAGGTACTCTATGGCTAGGCTGATCAGCTATCTCTACTTAATGTGGGTTTTGCTAAAATGTAAGAATAACTAGATACAAGATACTTTTAGGGAAATTGATTGGGGCAGTTCAACAGTAGAAGAAAATGTTTGTACCCTTTCCATTATTAATCTGTTGAAATTGCTAAGCAGATGGGAGATCATTTCTGTAGAACTATTTCTCTGTCTTCTTAGAAGTAAGTTGTTGTATCGTTGATTGGTTTTACTTGATGAAAATGTTAAAACATGGCATTGTCTGAAAGTAAAACAATGCAGAAAAGTACAAAGAAGAAACTTTAAAAATCAGCGATATACCCACATCCCAGGTCTAACCACATTAATATTTAGGTGACATGGATTCTTCCAGAGAAATGCATTTTTTTAAGTGTGTGTATATGTACAAGAGTATAGGTACATGATATATTTAACTTCATGTAATGAGGATCATTTATTTATACAGAACTACACATTCCATTTTTAACCTCACGTTATATCATGCTTCAATAAAATTTTCAAAAACATAATTTAATGCCTGTGTGGTACATAATTCTGTTTAATGCATTTTAATTCATTTACCCATTCTCCTGCTACTGATTGCTTCCAATTTCATAAATAATGAAGATGCTTAAATTTTGAATATTATTATTGCAATGCTTTAACATACATATTTCCATTTCTTTTCGTGTTATTCCACCGTTGCCCAGAATGACTGTGCCTGCTTGTCTGTCAGTTTCAGGATCACAAATATAGACATAAGTCCCATTTTCCCAGCTCATAGCTAAAAGGGTAAGCCTGTTAACTCTGAGGAAATATTTTAATCTGAGCCTTTCCAATCTAAGGAAAAGAGCTTATAAAAATTAATTTTGATAAAGCATATTTAATCTTTTGCCTTATTGGCTGTTACTTAATTTATGGATGCAATGCACGCGTAGGCCAAATAAAAGTACAAAAGTATATATAAAAAGAAAAGTAACTATTTCTCTCTGTTCACCATTCCTTCAATCTTTCCCTCCCCCACATATTTTATGTTAATATTTTGATGCATATCATTCCACACTCTACTATAGGCTTGTATACATAAATAAATAAGGCTCGTCCCCACACCCCACAAAATGTTGCGTCTTACCATTTGTATTATTTTCTATAATATGCCCCACCCATCTCTATATATTTCATGGTTAACCCTATAGTTAAACGTATGTATCTAATCCATTCTTTTTAATAGTGCATAATAAACTATCATGCCACAGGTGACACCGGATCTTTTCACTTTTGTGCCATGGTTTTTGGTGCCAGTAGCTGCTCCTCTGAAGGCCTGGGCTCCAGCTGCCAGAGCTGGCTTTTTATTCTCTTAGGGGCAGCATGGAATGAAGAGCCGACAGGCGCAGGGGGTCTATCTAATCCCTGTGGAATTGAGCCACAGTTACCTGCTGTGGGAAGTTGCTTGAGATGGCACGCTGGCCCCACTCCCTCCCCTCTCCCTCTTCCCTACCTGTTTCTCCTGGAAATAATTCCAAATATATCATTTTCACAGGGATCCCACCTCAGGATCTGTTTCTGAGAAACATTCTAAGACATATAGTGCATATCATAATTTTCTTCCCTGTTAATGGACATTTCAGTTGTTCATATTTTTGGCTCTTATAACCTTTCCAATGTTCAATCCTTGCATGTGACTGTTTTTCTTTGTTGTAGGATAGATTCTTCCTAACATTGAGGTTACTGAATGAAAGAGTTAATGTAGTTTTTAAATTGTAATAGACAAAGCCAGAAGAAGATCGAGAAAAGGTGGCTGTAAGTCATACTCCTTCCAGCAAGGAATGAGTGTGTCTCCTGTTTTTCTACACTCTTAAAGACACTGGGTTTACCAGTCTTTTTAATTTTTCTTAATCTGGTAAGTCAAAATTGGTTTTTGTTATAATTTCTGTTTACCTAGAGAAGTGGAGTCTCCTTTCATATGTGGATTTTATTTGTTAGTGCTAGTTTTGCCATTTGCAGAATCCTTATGAATTGCCAATTTATTTCATTTGCCCGTTTTTCTATTGGGTGGGTTGACTTGTTTTTCATCAATTTGTGGGATAGGTTTGTATTGAAATATCTTAACTCTTTCTCCACATCCATGTTGAAACTATTTTCCTCTAGTTTTTATTTGTCTGGGCTTTTTCTCAAAAATCATTTAGGAGGAGAGGCAGTTAGAAACACTGAGATGTTTCTGAGGAAACCTCTGCCGTGTGGGAACCATGCCTGCTTGTTTGGTTCACGGCTCACTGATGTACATATTTGTGAATCATATGCCTCATTCCTATTTGGGTCAGCGTGCACAAATCGAATGAATGCAGACAGTCCTATTTATAGGAATATGCTTTAGGGATTCCCGCAACAACAAAGCTTTTAGCATCGGTCCTGTGGGCTGTCCCACTTACAGCTTTGTGTTCCACATGGAGACAGGAGAGGAGAAAACAGACCAGAGGTTGGCCGTCCAAGTATGTGGTTATTAAGCACTTGTAAGAAAGTGAGCTTCCACCAGAAAATGTGAGAGAAATCAACTCCACTGCGCCTTCCAGATCAACTCATTTACACCCTTCAGCAGAGATGCAAGCTCCAGAGTTAAATTTTAGACTTGAATTATCTATTGTGATATTTATATTGATTAAATGATCAGCTGCACATGCGTGCATATGTGCACGCACACACACACAGACATACACACACACGCGCGCGCGTGCGCCCGCCCTACTCTATCTATTCCCTTCTCTCCTGTGGTTAACCTGAGCACTTCTTGATCCTTTGCACTGTTCACCTTTTATTTCCTTTCTGACCCATTCATTAATTTTTCCATACTTCTATGCCTCTTGGCTAATTTTTAATAATTAGAAGTATAAAAACATTTACTGTTCAAAACAAATAAATGACTACATAATTAACAGCTTTTGGTGAAATACAGTTTTCTCTTTGGAATAAAGTGTTAAAAATGCCTAATTAATGATATTTAAGCAAAGGATTTCTGTATCTAGTTTGTTGCCCCAATGATAGAATCATTAAATGGCATGGTCCCAGGTTTATGGAAATCATCTTTTTAATCTCCAAATTTCTCAAAGCTTCTTTGGCCTTGGGGTTGTCAAACTTGCTTCTTTATTGATCTCTGCATTTCAACTCATGCACATAAAAA
>NW_007729634.1:160547-162086 GCF_000696425.1 Galeopterus variegatus | reverse complement strand
ACCATGTCATTTTTATGGTCTTCCCATAAGGAGTCCTATATTTATTTATAATGGGAATAAAGGTTTTTATTCTATTTAATTTTACTTTTTTTCTTGTTGTATGGCACAACTTTTATGAATCTAGGGCTATTGATTTAATATGACAATGATGAAGACTACAGCTTTTGGGATGAATGATACTGAAATGATACCATAGCAAATGATGGACAAATGTTAGACATTAATATGTGCCTGTTTTTTTGCCCAGCACTTTATAAACATTACGCCATTGATTCCTCATAGCACTCATGTGTGCTAGGTTGTATAGTTATCCTTGTCTTACAGATGTGAAGGAAAAACAACAATAAAAACAGATTAAGTAAACTGGTCAGGCTAATAATATACCTTGGCTAATAGTGTGAAATTCCATAAGCTCATTGTTTGGAGTTTAGGACATCCTGAAATATAAATTCACTGGAAAGATGAAGCTTAATGCTTTTTTGGTTCTTTTAGTAAAACTAACAGGTTAAATTACTATGTCCTCTGCTTTTCTTGTGAAAACAAATGGTTAACACCGTCCATCTTCAGCAAGAGCCAATGTAAGTGGGAAAAAAAGTGGTGAAATCCACAGACTTCTAAGTAATAGAGTATACTTCTGTAATTGTTTGTACTATTACTCCTGTTTAATAAACCTTGTGTTCATCACACAAAGACAAACTTGAGCCAATCTATGGGCAGAGTTTCAGCATTTATGGAGAGGTGCACACTAACTTTGGAAATGGAGACTTACATGTAAATAATAGTAAGTGGCAGTGTTGTTTGGGCACTTGAGGANAAAAATTTTTTTTCCTCTGATCACAGGAAAGGAGCAACCCTGTGATATATATGTTTCCTAATTAAAGCTTAAATCTAGTTCCCTGCAATTGCACTTCTGAAATGTTGGAACCACAGAGTGAAATATTTTTAACTTTTTCCATCCATCACATGGGTTTTTAGGTTGCTGGTAATGTCATCCAGAAAAGTATCTGAATTAGGAGCATTTTTCATAGAGATTTCCACTACATTTCTTAAATGGGTAAGTTAGTATTAAAAATATCACTGAAATTTATCCCAAAATGTAATCGAGTTTTTGTATTGGGTTTAGAATACAGTTCTTTAGTTGTTCAGTTCAGATACAAAGTAAAGAATGTGACACAAATTGGTGTCAGAACAGCAATAAAATCTTACAAAGGAACTAGATCTTTCAGGAAGTCAAACCCTTTGTTCAGAGACACTATCCATTTGGCATTTTAATGGATAGACTCTTGGGTATATGAACAAGGATGGCAGTGCTAGGTGAGAATGTTTGGAGTGCTGTATTTTGGCAAATATTTCATTATTTCAAAAGGCGAGTGAATATCTCCTACATGGATAATAGAGTTGGCTATTCTGCCACTTTATGGCTATTTGGACAAATCTACTATTTCATTAGAGCTAATAGTTCCTTCTTTAAAAATTTTACCATGTCATTTTTATGGTCTTCCCATAAGGAGTCCTATATTTATTTATAATGGGAATAAA
>NW_007729634.1:157976-159040 GCF_000696425.1 Galeopterus variegatus | reverse complement strand
TGGAAATGGAGACTTACATGTAAATAATAGTAAGTGGCAGTGTTGTTTGGGCACTTGAGGAGGGAAGGTGAGGATCTTGCTCAGACCAAAAAGCCTGGGCCCTAGCGCCTACACCCAGAGAGGACACAGGTAAGAGGGAATCCATCTTGTTGTTAGATACACTTGCCTTCGCAGCTCAGGTTTGGGAGTCTCCTTCATCCCTGTTAATAGAGCAATTTGAGGCCTTTCAGGGAGCTAAAGGCTTTGTCCCCTCTATTAGGAATTGCAAATTATGTTGATTTCTTTGGTGAACTCACTTGGCAGGTGACATATATTATGATTTCATTTCCTAACTCAGTAACTAATGTTAGTAGTATAGATTTATGTCACGAGATATGATTTGTTATTAGATTACATCTGTCTTTGTTGTGGAGATCAAGGTTATTGACTTGTAAAAGTGCCTTATTCTATCGGTTTTGAATTAACTAAGGCATATCGTCATGTAGGTTGATGGCCATGAAACCTTTCCATCTTAGTCTCCTCTTCTGACTGATAGCTCTGTTGCTATCAGGATTGTTCCCCTCATGGAGTTGTGCCCTCTCAGTAACCATAAAATCTAAATACAGAAGACAAGAAGAATTTGGCTGACAGAAGCTTAAGAGATTTTATTGGTCTCTCCTATTCCTTCCTCTATAAAGTCTTATAATATCCCAGATCAAACACACTCAGAATGAAAAGCTTTTACAAAGGTTATCACTAAAACTTTTGAGTATGTCCATTGATCCCATTCCCCTTCCGCACTAAACTCTAGTCCCCGCATTCACCATCATTTCCATGTATATTCACTGAATGTCTACAGCATGCCAGCCATGCCATTGGTTCCAGAGACATTGGAGTGACCAAGACAGACAGGATCCCCTTGCCTTGGAGTTCATATTCTAGCAAAGGGGAGACAGATAATAAACTTTTAAATGACCAGAAAGCAAGATAATTTCAGGTCATAACAATGCTACAGACATAATAAAAGTACAGTGTGCATAGAAAATAGTGGGGCTGGAAAAGCAGTTTATTGTTGTCAGGGGAGA
>NW_007729634.1:153826-156709 GCF_000696425.1 Galeopterus variegatus | reverse complement strand
AGAATCTTGTACGCTTCATGTTAAAAGATAAAAATATGAAGACTCTATACTCAAAAACATTCATTCCCCACCTCTCCCATCTATAACCTGTATACACGGCTCATTTGTTGGACAGTGGTAATCCAATTCAACAGAAATGAAAGAAATAAGTGGATGTCATTTTTTCAGGAAAGCCGACCCACATTAACCAGTTCAAGCAGAGACTGAAGGAATGTGGTAGGCTTGACCACAATCTGGGAAAGTTTACTTCCAATTCTGTGTTTGTATTCACAGATTACTAATACAAGACGTTATTGTGACTAGCATATGATAAAGTTTTCCAACATAATTTTACATTTGTAAGGGAATGTTGAAAAGCTTTGTATGAGATCAAAGCAGGTTGGTAACTGGTGTGGCTGGTATTGTAGGACACCAGTGCCGTCGGTGAAACCTGAAGGAAAACAAGAATATTGTTACTGAATGAGTCATGATTAAAATGCATTAGAGACATTTATTTTCTGAAAAGAATTAGATTGCAGGACTTAGAGATTATTTAATGCTGTCTAGTGCCATCTAAGAAAACCAATAATTTTTTTTCCAAAAATAACCATGAGCTTTGTAAGAAAAGCTGGACGGATATTTTCAGACCTAAAATTTTGGAGTGTCCCAGAATTAGAATTTGATGATGGTTTTTAAAGAAAGGTAAAATAAGACATGAGGTATTTTAGGTTTAACAACAGAGTAGAATATTTTAGTGATCTGCTCTTAGTCCCGAGGGAAGAAAATGGAAACAAAAAGAGAAAACAAGCACATTATATTCAGTGGATCTGAATTCTTTCTCCCACTCTTTCTTTTGCCTTTTTCTAACTATATTGTAAAAAATCTGTCCCAATAAAGAAATCCTGTTTAAGAATTAGTTCCGTATTCACACAGAAAAGGTGATGGCTTTTGCAAGGCTATATTCAGAATTTCAATGCATCCCCCTCCCCTCCAAAGAGGCAAGAAACAAATAGTACAAATACACTAAACAATGTAATAACCCTACAGAACCCTGTTACATAAGAGAAAGAACTCGGACTGGGTACTCCAAAGTGAACAGATGTGGCCGGTTAATTCAGTTGCCCTGACCAAGCGATTAAGGGAATTAAACCTGGCCCATTTCATTACGCTGAGTATCCTTACACACTCTTCTTTCCAGATACAGTGCTGCTTAGAGTCTAAGAGTTATCATTGAAGACCAGGGTGAAACCAAACACTATCAATTCCAGAAGTGACATTTCGCCTCTTGCCCTAAATAAATGCATTTGTGAACTTAGGAAGCTTCTGCTGTGTCTACCTAAATTAATCCCCTTTTTAAAGGGTACATAAAAACTGCTATAGTTTTGCTTTATGGTTTGGCTGTCTGTTAAAAGGCTCTAAAAATTATATAGACCATCATACAAACCTGTCCTAGCTTTAACACAAGGCTTTCTTGGGTGTAGTTTACTGTTCATGTATAAAGCGCGTAGATGGTTTAAATATTTTTCTAGCACATAACTAGGCTGTCAATAAACATTTTTAATTAAAAAGCGAATGTAAGAATGAATGACTCTCTTATTGTTCATGTTATATTTTGAAAATCTAAATATTATATTTTGAAAATCTAAATATCTTTGGCTATTTCAGTGGTTAAAAATCCAGATTTTTTTCTTCAAAATACCATACTTGTCGAAAATATGATGGAACTATACGGAACATAGTAATTCTCTTTCAGGTATATTTTTGCAGAGGGGAACATTTATGTTCATTTCTAGATTTGTGTAGAGGTAGTAAAAATTTTTTGCATAAAAGTGTTTTAGCATGCAGGTGTTTGGCTGAGATTGCAACCTGGAAATCACTTTTTAAACATAAGAATTTCTCCACAGAGCATATAGAACTTCATTAACATAGCATAAGAATATGTTTCATGGTATGTTTACTATATATTTATATGCTTTTTAGGCTTACTGGATAGTCTTCTTATTAGTGAATTATTTACAAAGTAAATTTGAAAAATATTCTTACCCATTCCTTAGAAAATTGTTATTATATAATATATGATTTCTGTAAAGTATTTACGAATTGTAGTTTGCTTGCTTGTTTGTTTGACATCGTGCCATTTGCCAATAACTGTGTTTCCTGATAGGAATACTGATGTGAAACATGAGCTGGTTTGAAGTGGGTAAATCAAGTCATTCTGTTGCAAGGACAAGATGTAAATTTTTTTCTTTGAATTGATTGTCACTGCTTCTCTAGTCTGTGATGCTGAGTCATCACAGAACTCCAATTATACCAAAGCCATTATTTCTCTATCTTTTCTACCAATTCACTTTTTCTTTTCTGCCCTGAGCAATCCTCAAAGGCCTACAAAATAAGAATTCCAGTGCTGGAAGAGGAAGGGAGGCCTCTTGGCTACTGTCCTTTCCTAAAAAGTCGCTTGTGTACATTGTTAATCATATTGACTAATGCCATTTCTCATGCTATTCTGTTTAATTTCTATGTCTGAGTGTAATAGAAAGGAGATAGGACCAAAATCAAAAGAGTTCCTGTTTGAGTGAATAAAATAAAAACTGGATATGTGAATTGACTTCACATTAACAAGCTGTAGTTTTTCTCCTCTCTAACTTTTGGGATGAATGAAAGGTTGATAAACCTGAGCTCGTTCTTGTCTGATTGGATAAAGAAAATGTGATGTATACATTTAAAGTATTATTATTCAATCTTAACAAAGAATGAATTTCTGCAATAAAGGACAATATGAATGAAACTTAAAGCATTATGTTAAGTAAAATAAGCTAGTAACAGGAACACAAATATAGGTTTCCTTTTTTTTTTTTTAATCGTTCTATTCAATCTATCCTAATCTCTGTGTCAGCTTTGTGGTCA
>NW_007729634.1:152649-153558 GCF_000696425.1 Galeopterus variegatus | reverse complement strand
TTTTTTTTTTTTTAATCGTTCTATTCAATCTATCCTAATCTCTGTGTCAGCTTTGTGGTCAATTTTCCCTACTTAGAAAACAGTTAGAAAATGCCTACCAGGACTGAATGGAATGAAATACTTTCTTATTAGATCTAGAGGTAGTGAGAGAAACTGGCTTCCAATTAGTTTCTGGAGAGAAGAAAAAATTCTCCAAGAAATCTCTAGCAACCCTTTAATCAAATTCCATTGGGCATTCCTGATCTTGTGCTTCTTCCTGAGCCAATCGCTAGCAACAGGAAAGGGAATTACTGTAAATTTATACAAATCAGAACTCATTCCTAAAGGTGGAGATGTGATCAGCTTATCCCCTTTCTGAACCATGTTCAGAGGGGATAACACAGTTGAGAACACAGTTGAGATTCAGAAAAAAGGAGGAAAATGTGAACGGATTCAGAGAAAAAAAACACTGTCCACTGTAGAGGGACTGGGTAATCTGCTTAAGGACGTATAACTGCTTAATGGTGGTACTTCAGTTTAAATCCAGGTCTTTTTTGTTTCAGAAGCCCAGGTTTCCATATTGTCTCTTGTGATAAATATCAGTCCTTATTTATGGGAATATATTTTCAATAAAACTTTAAAAATAATCTGTGCACCTTGGACAAGTGACTCTATCTTGGCCTCAGTTTCCCTCTGCATACAAAGAAAAAGTAAACTAAATATTTTAGGCTTTGTGAGGGTAGTTTGCAATTAACTATTCAACTCTGCTATTGTAGCATGGAAGCAGGCTTGGACAGTATGTAAACAAATGGGTGTATCTGTGTTCCATAAAACTTTATTTACAATAAAGGTGTTAGCCCATGGGCTCCAGTTTGCCAATCCCTAAACTGTATGATGTAGAACTTCTGATTCTATATATTAATACATTTT
>NW_007729634.1:144438-152142 GCF_000696425.1 Galeopterus variegatus | reverse complement strand
AGTTTGCCAATCCCTAAACTGTATGATGTAGAACTTCTGATTCTATATATTAATACATTTTAATATACATTTTTTAAGTAGAAAATTTTATACTAGCTCAATTTTTCTATTTGAAATGTCATAGATATTTATAATTATTCATAAAATTTATAATTAAACCTTTAGACTTATAATTTACAATTATTAAACCTTTACGTCAGATATTTTCTAGCATACAACTTTAAAATTTATTTTCTATAATATAAATATATATAGGAAACATTTTGTGATGCCATAGCATTCTAAAAACCTTTTCTCCCAAGTCATGTTGACATGTATTTGTTAAAGTAATATTTCTGTCTTAGCTGGCATGCTAACCTGTTGGAGATGACAAGCAAGTCAATGAAATAAAGGTAGGAGAAAGAGCCCAGGGAAATGTGGAAGAGAACCTTAACCGTTTGTCAACATAGGATTATCAGGTTTCCATCTTTTATATAAAGACAAAATCTCCAGTGGGAAATAACATTGAATAGTTGTATAAGGTTCTTAATCTTCTTCATAATATATTCTTTCCTTAATTATAAAATGTGCAGGTAGATTAAATGTATATCAAATCACTCAATCACCTTCATTAATCTTAAATGAGCTACATTTCATAAGAGAAGACTTGTACAGTCAATTTCCTTTGAACTAATATATCACAATTCTTGTTACTCCAAAAGTAAAATAAATCAGTTTAAGTGTTTCGTCCCAATTCATCGCAATGGATTATTGTTATACTTGTAACAAAGAGGCAGATGCTCAGCCCTGTGCTTTAGACAACAATAAAACTAAGTATCAGAGAGTTGGATAGCTGAAAGGTCATCTTATCTGTTTCTTTTCTTTTCTTCTAAATTTAAAATAAAAATAAATAAAAAGCAACATAAACCAGACATCATCTTTGAGTGATAGACTGAAGAAATTAATGAATGTTCATTATAAGCATAGTGTATTCCTTCGCTTCTACTAAGAATAATAAGTCATGAGAAATACGTATTTTTTATTTTAACATTTACTTGTACATATTTGTGGGGTACAGTGTGTTGTTTCAATACATGCATATACTATAAAATGATTCTTAGAAGTAAAGATTTTAATTGTAGGAATGAAGGCAGGTAATTACTCATTAACATGTTCACATGTGGATAATTGAAAATAACATGTGAGGACATGAGACTTGTGCTTCAATCTAATCTCTGTATCTCCATTTGCCTTCATTGCAGTGGAAATGTTTTGGAAAAACAATATCCGGAGCCTCTAAGGCAAACAAAAGTGAAAAAAAAATTTAAAGATGATCCAAACTTTTAAAGAGAGCAAGCAGATGACACAGGTCTGGGAGACCTCTGATCTTGAAAAAAGGCAATCAAGCTGATCTTGGGAAAAAAAGGCGATTTTACTCTTGCAGCTTCAATTCCCACATTTGTAAAATGGAACAAATAATACCTTCCCTGGCTGTCTCAGAGGCTTGTTAAAATCAAATGAGATAATACATGTGAAAATGCTTTGTAATCTAATGTGGTTGTATGGAAATGAAGGATTTAAAAATCTTGCCCAAAGTAGATTCCTTCTGAGGTCTGGTCTGCACACTTAATTGCAAGCTATGCCTTGCTATTTTCTATCTCTACTGCTGATTCTTCTCTTCACTTTGATTTACCTTGCCTAAATCCTACAAACATCCTTTTTGGCAATTTGGACTTTTTCATGGAGGGAAAAAGTAGCACAGGTCCTAAAAATTTAACTTCTCTAAAGATTTGGAGTCTCTCGAGCCCTCAAAATTAGGGTAAATTAATTTAACAAGCTTGCTTTCCTTTTTGGTAAAGGAAAAATAATTCTATTCAGGTCCAAGAGTAGAATAATTTATGAAATTCTAGTTCTTTGGGAATGGGAGGTGGCATAGATTGGAAAAAAATGAATGATGAGAAATGGAGGAAGAATAATAAAATATGGAAGATTTTCCCTATTTCTAAACTTTACATAGATCCAGCCCTGTGCCCTGAAAGGAGAAATACCTAGTGTTAAAGTCCTTTATCTTCTGGCCCGTCCTGTCATGCCATCCTATACATTTTCTGTGGGAAGATTATTCCAAGTAAAATTTTACCCGCAAACACTTTTGGAACATAACATATTTGTGAGCAGGTAGTCAGCTTTGAGGTCAGGAAGAATTTGGTTCTCTGCATCTAAAAGTCAACATTTTATGTGTATGATGGTTCAAACTATCAGAAATAGTTTTGGAAGTTACAGAACATTACGAAATGTAATTGGAAATGCTTTTTGCTCTTCTTTCATTTCGCAGCTAAAGAAAGAAACGTGTGCAGACGTGCGTTCCCTGGGTGCACTTGATCTGCTCAAGCATTCCCTATCCTAGGACCATGGGCAAACTTTGCCCCACTGGGTAGGACAAAGAAAACCTTACGGAATCTCTCTAAAATGAGCCAAAAGGTTATACTAGTCATTTCATCCCTTCTATCCCAATTTCTTTTCTGTAAAATAAAAAGTATGGACCAAATGGATTACAAGAGCCCTCTCTGTACAACTGATTGAGTCTTCCTTTTGGAGGTGGTGGTCTTTCTTGATTTGAGGTGGAAACAAAGTGAATTACCTCCAATGTCTGTCTTTTGTTACCAAAGCTTGCCCATGGCTGCTTTCTTACGGAAGCACCCCAGAAAGAGATGAAAGTTGGTTCATATTCCCGTGTCTGCGGTATGCCTTATTCATTGCAAAAATGAGATCTTTTCTGAAAAGAGGTATTAAAAGGATAGACAGAGCACCCTTGGAAGGAGACCTAAACTTCTTCCCACTTGAAAGTGCAAAAGCGGCCTATGCCCCATAGCCTTTCACATAGAATAAGATAGGTAGGTGGGTTGTTATAAAGTATAAGTCAGGGGAAAAAATGACTTCCTTTGATTTGGGGGAAGAATTATATATCTGACTTAAATTTACTCAAATGATTACTGCAGAACCAAAATACTGTAGTACAGGAAATTAATTGTGGTAATAATTTAAAATGCTATAAAGAACTGTGTTAATTTAATTTCCCATTACTTTGCAGAGTGCACAGAACATAAAATTCACAGAACAACTCATAAAGCCAGTTTTATACTTTATTCTTCTAACTTGAGGCTGTGCTCTCACCTTCATGTTCCTGTAGTTTTTTTTTAAAGTTATTATCTTGAAAGAGCATTCTTTTTGGTCCACACATGTAAAAAGGGCAGCACAAATTACACCATATATTGCTCTTTTGTGTCTAGAAAATCTTTGTTCACGAATCTAAACCTGAATCAAATTTCCCTTTCTTAGCTTTCTGTAAAACTGATGGACATTACCTAGAGCTGTCTATTTTTTTTTTCCTTTTTGTCTTTTTTACTGACCGGTAACGGAATCGCAACCCTCGGTGTTTACCTTTCTTAGCTTTCTGTAAAACTGATGGACATTACCTAGAGCTGTCTATTTTTTTTTTTCCTTTTTGTCTTTTTTACTGACCAGTAACGGAATCGCAACCCTCGGTGTTGCGCCCGCACCGCACTCAGCCAGTGAGTGGGCACCGGTCTCCACATGGGATCTGAACCCTCGGCAGGAGCACCGCCGCACTCCCAAGCTGCGCACTCTCCAGTGCGCCACCGGGCCGGCCCTAGAGCTGTCTATTTCTGAGAAGCTCCTGTTCACTGATTTTAGTTCTTTGTTGAAAGATAATAGGGTTAATAGGCTCTGGAGCCAGAATATCTATTTAGGATAGAATCCTGGTTTTGCTATGTAAAACTGTGTGGCCCTAGGCAAGATATTTAACCTCTCTGTATCTCAGTACTTCATCTGGAAAATGAGAATAATGGTAAAACTGACAATTCATAGAAACAAAATGATTAAATAATTTAATGCCTATAACGTGCTCAGAACAGGACCTGATCCATAATATAAGTTTAATGAATACTAGTTATTATTATGGTTATTACTGTTGCTATTTTGTCCTTCATTAAATTTTCCAAATTGTTTGATACTATGGTAATTCTCTCAAGTTTATGTTCTTTAACACCTGTATACAAATGTGTTTATATCGCATTTTATCCATTCTCAAACTTACCTTTGTAAGATCTACAATCAAAGAGAAGAGGAAGTTCTTGCACTCAAGGTACCTTAACATCTGCTTCTTAAAACAAGACCCTGAAGAAACAGAAACACATTAATTGAATAACAAACTCTAATATGGTGGTTCAAATTGAATTCCCAAATGAATGAGTTCCATTGGAACTCATCAAGGCAGTATTTTTTTAAAGTTGATGCTGCCCAAGTGATGAATCTAGCTTGCAAATATAGTTCACGTGTATAATAGCCAGATACGATTGCCAGACACATGAGGATGTACAATTAAATTCTGATTTTCAGAGTAAATAATCAATAATTTTTCGTGTAAGTATCCCAGGTATTATATCTAAGACATATCTACACTATAATATTTTTCATTGTTTGTCTGAAACTCAAATTTAACTGCATTTCCTATTTTTTTATTTGCTAAGTCTGGCAACTCAATTCACATGGCATTTTTATAAAAGTGGATATTAGTTGTCTGCTTCTGAAATCCTGAGGATTTTACATAGAAATACAAATTTTTCTTCTTTTGAAAAATTCGAAGCTCTGGCAAAACTGCACCTAGGTGGCAGTAATAAGCTGGACATATTGTAGCCACCCCTTTATGGGGCATGCACTCTCCAGTCCTTACAGTTCCTTCCACCAGTCATTGTTTTTCTCCTTTCCTTTTTCACTGATTTATGTCACTTTCTCATGGAGACCCTTGACTTTGGGATCCTCACTATAATGGCTACATAGGAATTTGAAATTTTAATATATTTTGTTCATTTTAGCATGAACGTCTTCAATAAAGGTTTAAATGTGCACTGAATTAGTAAAAACTAAAGCAGAAATTATTTACTCTAAGATCTGTGCATACTTTGTCAAGGCATTGTCTAGCTAAATGGAAACATTTCCCTGTGAGCTGTGGTGTACTAATACGGCCTCTGGGACTTGTTACCCATTGACCCTCTCAAATGCTCCATCCCCCTTATGAGAATTTTAGCTTCTAAGACTCTGGTGACTGACAGATGAGGAATAATAATTCTAACATTCTGCTGGGTCCAATCCAAGGACGATAACAGGGATTCTTGTACTCCCTTACAACTAAACTTCATTAGCAATTTCCAGCTTACGTGTTTTAATGTGTAATGTTCAGAAGTGGTTTAAATGAAATGGAGGATATTAACTTACATTAGTAATTTCTTGAATTATACTTGGCTTAATATGTGAAGGGTATTGCTCACATTATACCTGTTATAGATGAGAAAGCCATATACCTGGATAAACATAATCCTTTCATTGGTTTGTATGGATACAAACCATCAGTTATTTGAAAATCTTTTGAGATTCAGAGAAATTACATGTGATATTAATACTATAAACTCACTGTGTGAGTGTACAAGTGTAGTTAATTTTCAAAGGTAAAATGCATCTAATGAAAATGTCATTTGTTTATCCCTGTATCCTTCAAGGATGACTGTTTATATTTATATTGTTGACCATAATTACAGTAGAATCAGAGAGTCAATGAATTAAAAATAACCTCCTTTCAAAACCACTCTCTGTTATCTTTTCAGTTTTATGCACCCCCAAGCTGACATGTTCTCTGAGAATGTATCTGTATGTCCAAAATAGAAATTGCAGTGTGAAAGTTTCCGAGTTATTATCAGGGAGTAAATGAACCACATATTAATATTAGTCTACAGGTCTAGATTCAACTGTACTAGTCTGCTTTACTGTTGGGACAGAAAACAGAATTTCCATACTGACTTGTCCTCTTGTCAACACTTTATCTGTAAAAGCAAATTATTCAAGAAGGTTTGCTAATGGGAAAGGCCATTAGCAAATAAATACATTTTTATGTATTGGAATTTTTTAAAAAATTCACAAGTCTGGCATTTCATTCAAGGAAAACACATTTAGATAACTTTTAATGTATCTTTGCTTCAAACTGAGTTAATAGGCTATTCAAATGAACTAAAAAGCAATCAAATCACCTTAAGAACAGAGATTTACCAAAAGTGAATGTTAATCAATGCTCTAATTATTTCTTCTGTATTTAGTCTTTAGCTCTAAGACTTTAAACCTATTTCAAAATTTTGGTAAACCATTAGAAAATTAAAGCATCATGGTTACAATTTGTTAAATATGATATGAATAAATAACTATTTATTCATTAAATCATTATGGAGGTCCCCCTGTTTTGTGGGCACTGTTCTAGGCTCTGGGGATGGAATAGTGGGTAAGGAAGACACGTTCTTTCTTCTCCCAGAACTCACATGGTAGTAGAGAGATGTACAGTAAGCAATAAATGAGAGGTTTTCAGGCAGTGTCAGGGGTCATGAAGAAAATAAAATGGAGACAGGAGTGAGAGGCACCAGGGGTCAGAGCTGGTGAGAATATTTTATATTGGGGAGTCAGGTTTAGGCAGGGAGACGTGGGTAACAGAACAGAGCCGTCCATGTGATGATCTGCGCTATCAGCTTTGCAGGCAGAAACAACAGCAAATTTGAAAGCCTAGCTCGGCAGCTCAAGGAGCAGAAAAAAAGCCATTGTGACTGGATGCTAGAGAGCCAGGGGAAGAAGGGTGAAGGTGAAGCTGGTATGTAAGCAGACTGGACCATGAAGGAGCATCTGTGCATACATTACTGTCAACCCAGCACTCCCAGACCTGCCTTTCTTCAACACCTGATAGCATTCTGTTACTTCCTCTTTCAAAATCCTTCAGTGTCTTCCCACTGCCTGCAGAATGAAGTTCAGTCTCTTTAGGGTAGCACCTCAATCCTGGCTGCACATTGGAATCACTGGCACGTTTTTAAAAATTACAAGTGCTCAGGTTCTACCCCAAGCTGATTAAATCATAAGCTTGACACTGATATTTTTATCCAGCTTCCAGTTGATTCTAAGGTTGACCCAGGGTGAGAAACATTGATCTAGACCTTTGCAGTCCAATAAATTATAATATGAGCCATGTATATTCTAGTGGTCACATTAAAAAAGTAAAATGAAACAGGTATAAAGTTAATTTTAATAATGTATTTCATTTAACCCAATAATGTACAAGGTATTTCAACATGTAATCAGTATAAAAATTATTTAAAATATTTCACATTTTTTATACTAAGTCTTTGAAATCTAGAGTATACTTCACTCCTAGAGCACATCTCAATTCTGATGCTAAATGTTCATCAGAAATACTTAATTTATATTTGGAGTTTATAAAATTTATGGTAGAGAAAATAGATTTCCATACCCAAGTTGTTAATCACATATTTAAAAGTTTTCCAATAACTGAATTAAATATTATTTTAAAATTTAATTATAGGGCCGGCCCGGTGGTGCACTGCTATAGTGCGCTGCTTGGGAAGCGCGGTGGCACTCCTGCCGAGGGTTCGGATCCCACATACAGACNAGCACTGCTATAGTGCGCTGCTTGGGAAGCGCGGTGGCGCTCCTGCCGAGGGTTTGGATCCCACATACAGACCGGCCGCTCACAGGCGCGACACTGAGGGTTGCGATCTGTTGCCCGTCACGAAAAAAGCCAAAAAGGAAAAAAAAAAAATTTAATTATAACTAATTAAAATTAAATAAAATTGAATACTAAGTTTCTCAGTCACATTACCC
>NW_007729634.1:134220-143522 GCF_000696425.1 Galeopterus variegatus | reverse complement strand
ATCATCTTTCTCTCTCAAGATATCAAACAAGATAATATGCATATGTTAATATATACTTTAAGATACTTTGCCTTGGGCACTGATTGTATGTATTTTGTGTATTCTTTACCTAAGCCAGTAGTTGCACACTGGTCAGTCCACAGGCCAACTCTGACCTATAATCCTCTTTTGTTTTGCCCAGTTCAGTGTTGGTTCATATAGGGTTAAAAATTGGTTGCTAGTATTTATGAATCAAGTAAATTTGCATAGAACTTACATTTGCAGCTTCTAGTGAAAAAAATAAAATGAAGAATTTTCAACACAAAGTCTGCATTTCCACTTGATGATGTGCTAAACTGAGCTGGAGCTATCCCCTTTAGCCAACATGTGCTTGCCACAGTCTCCACCATTCAGATGCTGTTTATCATAACTTTTATATAGCAATTTTGTTATACCTGCTACCATTACCTCTCTGGCGGAAGTATACAAATTAACTTATGACTTCTGTTTCACTGTTAAATCTACTCTGTGCAACCCCACACCCTCTCCATCCCTCCAAAAAAAGCTAAAGTCTTTATTATAGAGACATTAGATCATTTTCTTCTGATTCCCAATGCTGCCTACAGATTTTTGAAGATGGGGCTTGAGTGCTTTATTTGATGTGAGATGTATAAATGCCTTGAAATGTGTGTCTCTTGACTCACAAACGTGTGAAAGTTTTCCGCTTTTGGTAAAACCCCACACTAGGTGATCTTCAAGCCTGAAGGTACAAGCCACATTCTCATCAGTTGTAAACAGGATTTTNTGCATTTCCACTTGATGATGTGCTAAACTGAGCTGGAGCTATCCCCTTTAGCCAACATGTGTTTGCCACAGTCTCCACCATTCAGATGCTGTTTATCATAACTTTTATATAGCAATTTTGTTATACCTGCTACCATTACCTCTCTGGTGGAAGTATACAAATTAACTTATGACTTCTGTTTCACTGTTAAATTTACTCTGTGCACCTCCACACCCTCTCCATCCCTCCAAAAAAAGCTAAAGTCTTTATTATAGAGACATTAGATCATTTTCTTCTGATTCCCAATGCTGCCTATAGATTTTTGAAGATGGGGCTTGAGTGCTTTATTTGATGTGAGATGTATAAATGCCTTGAAATGTGTGTCTCTTGACTCACAAACGTGTGGAAGTTTTCCGCTTTTGGTAAAAACCCACGCTAGGTGATCTTCAAGCCTGAAGGTACAAGCCACATTCTCATCAGTTGTAAACAGGATTTTCTGGAGCATGGCAGTCATACAGTGAATGAAATACTTGAAGCAGAGTCCACTGATAGTTTTTTCAGATGAGTCAGCATTTTGGTGAAAATGCATGATTATATCTAAGATGCTGGCAAAGCCCTCAGGAAGTAAAAGAAAAAAATATCACTTTTCAACTTTTGACATTGGAATGAGATCCCAGAAGTAGGAATTTATATGTTGTTTAGTTCTTACGAGTTTCTTCAAAAACTTCTGAAAGAATTTTAAATTTCCATAACCTCATTGAGAAAATGTGAAATATGATTTCATCATATGTAACCTAGAGATGTATTCAGACAATGGGTTGGAAGACATTTTGTGGGGATGTAAATTACCAAGCAATTATTTTGTGTTTCTAAATTTTTGGAGTTATTCTTTTTTTTTTTTTTTTGGTGGAAATGCCTTCAGAAGGCAATAAACTCAAGTTTCTCATTTAATGCTTTAGGAAATGAGGTCTAGGAACCTTTTGGCTGAGCCCAGTTCATCTGGCTAGATAGTAATGAAGTCTCGATATGAATTCAAATATCCTTTTGCCCAGTAATCCTCTGAAGAAGCTTATCTTTTAGCACTTACTTTATATCTAAAATTATATTAGGATCCTAAAGATAATTCTGTTTACTTTTTAAAAAATGATAAATGTTAAAGGTTATTTTGAAAAATGTTGCCATTGGTACAGATCATCTTGTGCCTTTTTTTTTTTTTTTTTTTTTTTTTTTTTAGGAAAAGTAATTTTGCTTTGGAAAAACTTCAAACTAAAAATATATTAATTGATTTTTTCCTGACTATAATGCATAATAATTTCAATTTAATGTAAATTATTCAGGAACATGTAAAGAAAAATGTAAATAGCATCTAATATCTTCCATGCAAAGATAATCAGTGTTAATACTTTACTGCATATTGTTCCAGACATCTCTTTATTCATATCATATAAAATTTTATGTAAATGGGATCACACATTTATATTTTAAATATCTTTTATTTTGTCCTCTCACTTATAGACGCTTACTATCATTCCCATGAATACAGAGCAATATAATTTTTTATGGTAGTGTAAGAATGTCATAGAATAAATATATTATAAATTATTTTATCAATATAATATTTAAGTTGGTTGTAATATTTTACTAGGCATACTAAAACGAACATTCTTATTCCCGTATTGTTAGATAACTCTCTAATTTTTTTTTAAATAAACTCCTAGCATTGGAGTTAATGAATCTAAGGGTATACATACACATTATATATTTTGACACATATTTTGAAACCTCTCTATAGAGATATCAACAGTACATCTCATGTTGATTTGCCTATGTCTTTATCAACAATGTGTTTTGTCATGTTTTTAATTGTTGCCAATGTACAAAAAAAAAATCCCTTTGATTTCTGTACCTTTGATCAATATATCTTTTTAAATTTCTTTGGCCAATTTTTATAGGTGAGTGTTTGTATTTTTTGTAAATGTGTAAGAACTCAATATATTATTAGAGTGTGGACTTTAAATACCAAGGTCAAGGCTTTAGTTCCTCATACCAGCCAGCTGAGAACCCCCCCAACTCAATATATTATATGTACCAAATAAAAAATATATATATAGTATACATAAATATGACTGCTTAATATATATGTTATTTAGATATCAACTAGTCCTGATATATATAATATACTATATATATCAAGTAGTCATATTTAATTTTTCTTTCATGTATTTTTTCCTTAGAAAATAGAATCAAATTCAGTGGGTCTACTTATTACAGTAACAACAATCTACGTTGTTTTCATCTAGGAGGTGGTCACTAGCATCTGTCCCAAGTTGTCTACACTCTGTCACTTATGAAGCGATGTGATTTGGAAGTTGGGTTCTCATTCTTTCTAGATCTAAATTTCCTAACTTATTATATGAGAGTTACAGAAATTACTTATAGGTACCCTTCCAGGTCTAAAATTATTTCAATCTGTGTTTGCATTTTATTATGGGTTTTCTGTGTTATCACTGAAGCTTCGAAAAACATTCCTTAATCTTCTTCATAGTGGGACATGAAAAATTGTAACTCAGCAGTCTAATTTGATCAGTTAAGCAGAGTAGTATTTAAGTTGAGTCTTTTTATCCAAGCCAGGCAAGTCACTTTAATTGTAAGGCTTATATGTGCTGGGTATTAGCAATCAGAGGATGAGTTTCCAAATGAATAAATTTCCTTGTTGCATTATAACTTCTGCTATAGAAAGCTGAACAGAAGTACTTTCTTTTTACCTGATATTCCATCTAATAATACAGACCCTTGACCTTTGCCTGCTCTTAAGGTCATAAACTCAGCAAGAGCAACGTTTTCTTTATAAAATGTAATAAAAAAATAACTAAAAATTTTGAACAACCTCTTTTAACCTCTGATGAGTAGATACAGATAGTAAAATCAATGCTTTAGTTGATCTGAAACATTTTGGAAGGGTGGAAGGGGAGGAGCTCAACATCTCCACTGTTTTGGATGCCTGCCCTTTCTCTTCACACCCCAGCTCTAGGAGTGTAGACTAGTGAGTGGAATCTCCCAAACAGTGCCGCTGCTTCCTTGGCACATGAGCAAGTCACTTATCAAGCTCTCTAATCTCAGTTTCCTTATCTCTAAAACTGGAATAATATTAATTTCTTCCTCACGGAGCTATTATCAGGAATGTTAATAATTGCTGACATTTGTCCAGTGCTGTACGCCAGGGACTGAAGTCTTGGTTTTTCATGGTTCTGACAAGCTTTGCACACTCAAAACATGGTCCTCAGTGAATGTTAGTTTATTATTTTCACAACCATCTTTCATGAGTTAAAAAAAAGCAAAACATTTTATTCCGTTTGTGTAACACTTTCCACTTATGAGGACTGCAAAGTGGGTGCCGGGCAGGGTCCCAGTGGGGTTTCACTGGTTACCCAAATTCCTCACTCCTGGGAGCAGCTCTATAGCTTGTGCTCCAAAGCTTTATCATGGCAAAATCACAAAGAGCCACATGGGTGTTCTTCCGATTTTGACAAGAACAGACAGTGATTTCTCAAAAACTAATAAGTTAAGTCTGTGATTGTCAGTGGTCGACCGAACATTCTAGCTAATCTTTAATAATTTCCTAGTCCTCTGTTCACTTGTAATTGCAAACCTATTACTTTTCGCTTGTTCTACATCATGTTTTTCTTCCTGGGATCCCTCCGTCTTCACTGACCATCTTCTCACAACGCACACATCTTCCCGGGCAGTAGATCAGGCTGGAGGCTGACTTGGTTGGTGCGGTTTTTTAAAAAAGTTTTGATTAATTATTAACCTTTAAATGCTGGGACTTTCAAATAAAATAAAATTTAAATTTCTAGAATTTCTTGAAAAAATTGGGCTGTTATTCCATGAAACTGCAATTGGCTTGTCACCCGCTTAGATGGATTGATCACATATACCTGTCCCTGTGACCCTCAATGCTTTCTCTGTTTTCCATTTACCCAGCTTTATTTTTTATTACTTGCCTTTTCCCTGCAGACACATGTGCTTGTGGCCTCTGACCTAAGTGCTTTGCTCTTTCCTCTTCATGTCCATTTGCTTCCTTGTTTCTTCTGACATCTCTCCATCCTTCCCCACTTGTAGGAACCCACTCTGTGTTTGCATCTTTGCTTCTCCTCTTGGCTTCTGTTTCTATAGTAGCAGGAACATGAGAAATGGTGGGCTACCAGCAGGGGCTGGGATAGTCCTCAGAAGGAAAGGGAAGGAGCTTTGTAAGAAGAGGTGGTGCCTCTGGTCCTACATGTAACCACTGCTGATGCCCACTGGCCACCCTTTGTTTACCACCTCTTCCTCCCTCTTTCTTAGGGATCCTTTCCTGCAGGGTTCAGTGGGGTGGTGTAAAGTGTTAGAGCTGAAGGGTTTTAATCTAGGCCGTGTAGTCTTGTACCTAGCCACCTGCAGGCTTTGCATCAGAATCCCCTAAGAAGGTCAGCCATTCAGCTTCCTGGGCACCACCTCTGGCCATTTGGATTCAGTAGAACTGAATTGGATTTGGGAACATGCTCATACAGGTGATCCAGGTCCTCTGAGGAGCTAGCCCCCAGAAAGGCATTTGGGAATTAATAAAGGCTTCCCTTTAAACGTGGGAGACTCAGAAAAGAGAAAGATTTTCTAAAAGGCTCATTCTTCAGAGTAGTGCTTAAGTTCAGGATCCAAAATATCCATTTCATATAATCATTCGTTAGAAGAAACAGAGAGTATTTGTTTTTCAGTTGAATATCCGACTTTGGTCAGCTTTACTTCAACCAAAGCTATGGAGAATTTTAGTGTTCGAAGTTTCACATCAAAAAAAAGTTTGAATTTTTGAGAAATGGCAAGCCTAAGCCTGGATTCCCATAAACATCACCTAGCTGGTAAACTTGCAGTCCTCTGAGTTCTTGAGTCAGTAGTTGATTCTGAAATAGGACAACTTCATGGGTACATATAAACTTATAACAAAAACAAAATGAATGGTTTGTTAAAATTGGAAAGATTTCTTCTTCCACGTACCTCCTTTTATTCTGTTGCCTATTTTGAATTCTTTAACAGTTTTGTGAATTGTTCAGTTCTTCTTCCTATGAAAATGACTTGCGTGCAGGTTCATTTCATAGGTTCAGGCTGTGAGCAGCAGGGCATTTTCTAATCTTGCTTTACCATAGTTAGACGATAGTTAGCCACGATTGCTGGATTCAAACACCCAGGTATGTGAACATTAGATTCAATGCTGTGTCAGAATTCCACAGAGAACCAAGAAAAGGATATTAATTTTAAATGAATAAGTACAATTTTACTCACAGTCTGGGGAATATTATAAGATTAAAGGTATAGCTAATTTTAAGAACTTTATGAGCTTTTGTAAAATACATACTCAAGAGTAAAACCACCAAAAAAATTGCATGCATGTAATTGAACAACAAATAAGCCACAATAGAGATGCTTAGTGGCACAATCTGCAAATCTGTCCTTAGAATTCAGGTTGAATGCTGTCCTTAGGATTCAGTGGGATATATGTTTTTGCCGCCTTTGCTCTTGGGCTTCTGTATTATCAAGGGTGAGTCACAAAACAGTATTGATCATTGGTCGGAGGGCTTTTCGATGGGGATGAGAAGCCTAGAAAGTAAAATCTAGGAAATCAACTAAATGGCCTTGTGTTTTATTAGCTAGCTCTCTATAGCTCATAATAAAGTCAGCTTGGAAGGTCACTTCTTGAACACGGCTATGAATATTGTAGTGTGTGAGTTCTCAAATTGTTTATAAGCAGACTGGGTGAGGATTTTTAATAAATACTTGGCCGAGAGAACATATATATGTATATGAGTCATGCAATGAAAAGTTGGATTGGATTCTACTCCCTCTCTTTCCCCCTCTCCTCTCACCCTGGGGCAGCAAGTTGCAACTGCACTGAAGCTGTGGTTACTATATTGTTTTCTTTTTGCATTTGATATTGATAGAAATTGTGAGGTATCACAGAGTTATTTACATACTTTATTTCTAACTCAACTGAAGGATTTTGTCACCTTTATTCTTGCCATCTTGTATCTGTTTTGAAGTTTCTCTAGTGAATACAAGGCTCTTACAGATAAAATTCTCACCTAAATGACTTTCTTTTTTGGCTCAAAACTTGAGGTGTATTTATTGGATGCAATACTGAGTAGGTTCATCTGGGAAGGGCAATGGGAAAACTTCATTGAGAGACAAGTTAAAAGTCAAAAGTGCATAGACTTGCTGGAATAAATTTCTCAGTGTCACATGCTGGACAGACAAGTGTTAGATCAAAAGGAGAGATGCAGGTTAGAAGTTGGAGTCAATGGTATATTGTGATGAAGCACATACATAATTCACATTTTTTTGAAGAAAGTTCACTTTGTGAAATAATGCAATTTGGTCCAATAAAACTGAATTAATATATAACATTGCTGATGTATAGATATTCTTGTACTTGATTAATGGAACAAGATGACTAGGATAAAGTTTGGCCCAAGTTCAGTTTTTACCCATTTGAATTCCAACTTTCAAGCTGTAGATTTGGGCATTGTGTTGTCACGTATTGTCTGTCTTCCTTAGATATGAAGATCATTATGGCAAGTTGATCGTTGTCTTTAGCACTGATGAATAGCCTTTAAAACATATGTTGGCTATTTCATTTGATATTTATTTTTGTTGAAGGTGCATTTTAAAGAGTGAAAGCCAGGTAGTCAGTTTCAGTTTATTTTACAGTGATTTTGTGCTTTCTCTTCCTATCTTTTATATGAAAATATAGTATAGACTTTTTATTCCTAATTCTAAAAAGAGATGACAATGAAATTTTTAAAATGACATCACTTGAAAGAAGGTAGGCATATGAACATAAGTAACTTAATTGTATTATTCTGGGTAACATTGATACTCATTAGGGGAAGCATTTTTGTTGTTAGCAAATATAAATAGACACACTGCCAGCACCAGTCATTTAACATTTGTAACTCAGTACATTGTGTGGGGGATGAGGTTTGGTGTTCAGATTTTTTAGACATGACAAATGATGCTACAACATAAAATTCTTTTATCATATTTTAGGATGCATAGATTTTTATGATTTTTTTTTCCTTTGTCTTTTTTACTGACCGGCAACGGTATCGCAATCCTCGGTGTTGCACATAAATAGACACACTGCCAGCACCAGTCATTTAACATTTGTAACTCAGTACATTGTGTGGGGATGAGGTTTGGTGTTCAGATTTTTTAGACATGACAAATGATGCTACAACATAAAATTCTTATATCATATTTTAGGATGCATAGATTTTTATGATTTTTTTTTCCTTTGTCTTTTTTACTGACCGGCAATGGTATCGCAATCCTCGGTGTTGCACCCGCTCCGGGCTCAGCCAGTGAGCGGGAACCGGTCTCCACACGGGATCCGAACCCTCGGCGGGAGCACCGCCACACTCTCAAGCGGCGCATTCTCCAGTGTGCCACTAGGCCGGCCCTTTATGATTTTTTTTTGCACCTTAAATGAAACAAATATTTAAAGAAATAAGATGAAAATCTTTTGGATGAGCCATTTTTCAAGTCTATTCTTAATAGAATATTCGAGACTTTCTGACTATAAATGTACCTTAAATCTTCTAAATCCTCAAGATAATCATGAAAATAGTTATTTACCTAAGAATAGCCTTCCGCTAAAATGCTATATATAGGAGCTGGCTGTAGCAGGTAGGGGCTTGATGGATCCTGGGGAGGTACAGTTTGAGAAAGAAAATGAGACAGATCTGTTCTAAGCTCCATGGAGAAAACCTGAAGCAGATCTTGACTAAATCAGGAATAGGAAGATGACATTGGATATTTCTATGTGGCTTTCTACTCCCAGATCAGCCATAGTGCTCCAACCGACTATTGACGACTCCTGCTGCCTACCAACTTTGAGGATTCTGCAGCAAAGACTGGCTTATCCTTCCACAGGTTCACTTTAACTTACATGTGTAAGAATTAGATGATATAATAATTCATTGTCCTGAATTGACTTTACAACATTGTACTACTTCTGATGGTCAGGAATAAAGATGGCTAAGAGAGAGGCAGGTATTCATGTGAAATTAGTTTAAGTAGTTCAGGAAAATTAGTTTGAATTATTATTATTTTTCTCCAATGGTTGTTGCAAGAGACTCTTCAACTGTATTGATAATTTCTGAGTTTCTTTGAGTCTGAAAGCCATGAATTGGCTACTCTACTGCACTTCACTTGATTTGAGGCTCTAGTCACAGGAACTATTAGCTACAGTAAGATTAGTACTCTTCTAAGACTCCAAGCGTTCCTCCTCAAAGGGGAAAAATGTTCTCTGGAACATTTAACGTGAAACAAAAACTTTTATATTGTTGGTTTTCTGTTATAAATGAACTGCTTTAATATTTCTTGGTTTGTGGGCCAAGGTATATTTCCTTATGAATATACAATAAACCTGCATGTATATAATAATGTTTTAAGACGAGTGGGGTTTATATTAAACAATCAGTTTTTCATAGACTGACTTTGTATTTAGGTA
>NW_007729634.1:133151-133968 GCF_000696425.1 Galeopterus variegatus | reverse complement strand
AAGACGAGTGGGGTTTATATTAAACAATCAGTTTTTCATAGACTGACTTTGTATTTAGGTAACCAGTTGCAATTTTAAACCTTAATAGCAATTTAATTTTGCTTTTCGTTCTTTCCATTTCTGAAATGTCCCCACAGACTCTGTTTGAAATATATACAAGCAGAGATATTACTATGCATAGTAGTTCTTTAATTGCAGCATATTTCATTAGGTTGCACACATTAATTCCACTCTATTGAAAGAAAATAAAACTGGAAGTAACCACATGGTAGTTAACTTCATATGAATTTTCATGAGTTAATATAGACATTGGTTTGATGCTATTAGATGAGTGATCCTCAAAATTTTATTATTTGAGGACTGATATGACCAAATGCATAATTACAGAGTTGGCAAGTTTAATCACTCTGAAGAATTTGTGTTAATGCATCTCTTTATTTAAAACTTCAACTTAAATTCAGATTCTTTGCTGTTAGACATTCGTAATTATGTTATTCACCACCATGGTACTTATGTTATTCACCACCATTTTCTATGTTACATCTACTCTCTTCTATTCTTGGTAGTATTTTCACAATCTCTCAACTATTAGCTAGGTTATATATACTTATTTATTCAGTGACTATATACTGAGGGCTGACAAATGCCAGGAGCTTTTGTTCAGTCTCAGGATATGCTAGTGAAGGAGATAAGAAGCCTCATAGACCTTATATCCAAGGGATGGGGGAAAGGCAACAGAAACTACACAAGTCAACAATGAATGGATGATAGGATAGATAGTGGTAAGTAAAGAAAATTAAAATCAAACAGGGTGAAA
>NW_007729634.1:132179-132929 GCF_000696425.1 Galeopterus variegatus | reverse complement strand
AAATAAGATAGTGACTTGGTAGGAAGGTCGACTTTAGGTATGATGGTTGAGAAGGCCATCTGGGGAGGGGACATTTGACCTGACACCAGCCTAGGGAAGGGCTGCAAGGAGGAGTGTTCTAGGCTGCAGAAAAAGCAAGTGCAAGGGCCCTGAGGCAGGTCCAGGCTTGAGACTTGCCTTAAGGACCAGGAAGAAAGACAGTGGTTGGATCATACAGATAAGGTTGGAAAGAGATAAAGATCAACAGTATGTAGGGACCAGACTGTATCAGGCTATATTTCTTCTTTATTTTACCTCATTTATTTGGTTTTGAATAATTATTAAGCATTTCCATAATAGCTTACTTATAAATTATACCCTTAAAAATCTTAATATTTTTACTCTGTAGACCAAAAAAATAATTATCACATTTAAATACACAGTATTAATTTTTTCTCAATTTAAGTTATATCATGAATTCTCAAATTATAGCAATAAAACATCATTGTTTTGAATTCCCACTATATTCCATTTGAATGCAAACAATTTTTCCCCTAGGATTGAGGTTTTTCTTTATGAAGCATTTCTCCCCCTACCTATTATTATTTTATATCTCAGAGTGGGAAGTCCAAATGATGTTGGTGATTATTTTCCTGAGGCACTGAATCTAGGATATATTTAATTGTCTGCATAATCAGTTGAATTTGCTTTCAGCTGTCCTGTTTTCCAGGGGCCTTATTCTGTTAAATATATGCGCTTCCTCAAATTCTT
>NW_007729634.1:126867-131036 GCF_000696425.1 Galeopterus variegatus | reverse complement strand
AAAAAAAAAGAACAAAGTCTTATGGATTCATTGCCAGTTATTTTTAGTTTGTAGATATAGCAGGAAGTTTTATTGGGATGCTTTCTGTCCCCTTTCCATCTCAGACCCCAATTAATTCCATTCTATCACAGGGTCTTAGTCCAACTAAGCAAAACTTGCAGAAGAGGTGCCTGGAACAGGTTCTGCCATTCTTAGATGACCACCTGCCTCCTTTCTATAAAAGAGGCTGAAGAGGCAGAGGGAAGAACTTGCAATGGAAGGTATTTCATCAGAAGTGAGTCTCAGGGTCTGGTGAAGGGGGAGGAGTGAGGCTGCCACGTCAGGCCCACAGTAAGTCTTCAAGAAGTGATTGGCCTAGGTTCTCTTCAGTCTCCAAGGCACACAGTGTGGTTCTGAGGCCATTCCTGAAGCAGAGAAGATGAAACAACTTGGCTAAGACTAGGGAGTAAGGAGAGGGACTGCTTGGGGAATGGCCTGTGTTTTCAGGGTCTGCTGAAGGAAAGGATTTGTGTTTTCTGTGGGCTGTGTGGGAGGAAACTTTCCCAAAGGAGGCCTTCTAGAAGGCAAGACAGGCGAAGGAGAAAGAGACCAGAGACATCTGAGGGACATTCCTAGTTGCAGCCAGTAGATAAAGACTGAGGGACATTCCTAGTTGCAGCCAGTAGAGACATTGGCTTCCTTTAGGGGGATCTGCAGATGAGAGGTCCTCATAATAGCAGAGAGCACAGGAAAAAATCCTTGAACAGGCATGCGTTCAACATCTCCATGACCAAAGGACCCCAAGGCCAGGTCACAGCAGTGCTAGTCAAGTGAGCACTTCACACCGTGTGCCTTTTATCGCTTCTCTGCTTCTCTCCTCCAACCATGAAAGAAGCAGAGCTGGGACTGGGGGAAGAGGAGGAATACGGAGCAACAGAGACACAGAGACCCATGACCATTCTCCATGACTATGGATTTTAGGCTTGGAGAAGGCCTGAGGGGGAAGAGGCTTTACGATTTAACTTTAAATGAACTTTAGAGTTTTGATTAGTATCTTGGAGTGGATATTTTAACTACTGAATAAGAGCGTTTTGTTAACTAAAAGCCACTTAAGGAGTTTTCTTTCTGAGAGTGATTAGAAAAGTCATGGAATTGGCCTAGATAGTCCCTAATGGCAGAGAAGGACCATCCCCACAAGAATCGGGTTGAATGGGGTGACAGTAAAGACTGGTTTTTTTTTCACCTTACACCTTGTGTGATTCTGCTCTTTCAACCTGACATTACCTTTTTGCTTTTAGAGATTATCAAGAATATAAAGTCAGTGATGCGACTTTCTCTCAGCGAAATAGCTCAAAATCTCCTTGGAGTTAGCACACTCAGCCTTTATTTGCTATCTGCTTTTTGTCTCTTTGGTCTGTGGAAATAAAGCCAAATCTAGCTGCAGAGAAATTTAATAGGAATTGTAAACGTCAAGAGAAGGTGACAAGATGATGAAGGATTTGAGATCCTTACCATCTGAGGAATAGATATAGGAGCAAGGAACATATTTAGCCCGTAAAATAACACATGTAAAGAGAATTTGGTACCTAAATTTATATATCATGGAAGAAAGACTTTAATTCCATAAGTCTTCATAGAATCAATCAGAAGCATTCTAGGGAAGGAGATTATACACCAACTTAAAATACAACTTTAATATGTTCAGAGCTGCCTCTAAATACCAGAATCAGGTGTTCCTATGGGTTTGATGTGAGCTGCTCTCTCTAAATGTTTGCAGGCAGAGACTGACTAGCTAAATGCAGGGAAGGCTGGAATGGACCCCACATTGGGGAGATTCCTGAATTTAATAACCTTAGGCTCCCTTGCCAATGCGGAGATTCTAGGTATTAATAGGGTGTCCTCAAAGAGGCACTTACTGGCCAGGAACCTCAGACCATTATACCTCTGCTGTTCGTACTGTAATTTGAGGGCTAGGCACCTGTACTCACAGAAATAGCACTGGTGGTAACATGTTTGTTCATCTGAGACCATTATGGCTGCTGCCCATAGTGCAGTTGGGTAGCCAAATTTTGCATTTGTTTCTGGTTGCGGGTAGCAAATGGAAACAAAACAGAATATGAATGAATGCATTGTTAATTACAAAAGCAGAAGATTGAGGCAACACCAAATTTTGATTCAGTGCTACCAAAAACATCTGTGCACCTATAATGTGAAGCCTTATGTCAGCATTGCATTGGTTTCACTTTAAAGACTTTTATTTTTCCAGTTATGAGCATAACTCTAAATAAAATAACTAAAGATTCTGAAATGTTTTTTCTGTACAAAGAGGTTAATCTTTTCTTACCATAAATGAGAAAAGAAAAGTACAATTGCTAACCTCCTCGGTTAACACTTCACCTACATAAATCCTGAGAGTTGTGTTTGAAGACATGTCTGCATCTTGTTTGTCTCTTTGGGGGTTTAGTCCCCAAATGGAGATTCTAATGATCTTGTGCTTCTGGTATTTATAACAGGAGTCCATCTATTAACATAGAGACACAGCCTTCTCTCTGGCAGCAGGAATAGGTTTTATAGGATTCATTCACTCATCTGTAGGTATTTTCAAACACACTGTTATATATTTTACTATATAAGAAAAATTTCTTCATCTTACACTTCTATATAGCCAACACCCTATCTCTCTTCCCTACTTTACAGCAAAACTTTCCAAGAACAATAAATACTCATTGTCTCCATTCTTTCATGAACCTGTTCATTTTGGTGATTGCAAGTATTCTTATAGTTTTAAATGATGATCATCCCTAATTCATATTACCATCCCAGACCTTTTCACTGTCAAAAACAGGGATCATAAATGGCTCTGGAGGAGATAAGCCTTGATGTTAATCATGAAATCAAGTGAACAATTGAGAGAAGCTTGAAGTGGGTTGGAAAAAAGCTGAAGATGAAGTTTCCAAGTGAGATGCATGGCCTTAAGTCTAAGCACTAAACTGAAATAGTAAACAGCAACTGGTGAGATTGGGGTCAGGAACGCATGAGCCAATAAAAAACTTGGCAGAACAGAGGTGAGATGCCAGAGTTCCTGTGAGAAGACACACTAGCAGATACCCAAGAGAGCTATTTGAGACCTTAAATATCTATTTATCCCTTATGGTCTTTGTGTGAAAGTGTAGTTCTGGAAAACTCTTCTTTTCCAACAAATCTTTTTCCTTGTGAAGGTCTAAATGGGTTATCATGCAAAGGGGAAAAAATAGATTTCTATACAATGTATTTTAATAAATGCCAAATATTATATGAATAATATTTTCCCCACTGACAATTATTAATCTTGCTTTACTGTAGTTAGAAGACTATAAATACATTGAGCTTTAATGAGTCTTTGAAATAATTTGGTTTTGATCATGAATTTTCTGACATCAAAGCCAACTAGAGCTATACTCCTGCCGTTTTATAAGAGTAAATTGTGTCTGTATATTACAGGTCTCCTAAGAGAATCGTGATTTTCTGCTGTTGAGAGCAGTGGATAGAATGCTTTAGCAATGTGGTGGTCAGTTTTTAGTAACCCTTAGGTTATTAGATACCAGTAAGATGTATTCTCTATTCTACAGCACATCAAACATTTGCTGAAAAGGGAGCAGAACACAAACAAATGGCCACAAGCATGTAGGTGGTGAATCATGTAATCATTATGCATTACCTCAGCCATTGGCATTGAAGTTGGGATAAGACAGCCTATACTGAATGCACTGGGTGTATTCAACATTTATCTGGCACTAATCACTAGTATCAGTGCAGATATGAATCTCATTAGAGGTAACAGAATTATACCTATGAAATGTCCTAAGTAATACATTTAGTAGAGAAGACAGCTTCAACTGGCCATAATTTATGCCTCCAGCACTAACTAAAGGTTTCAGAAATCCACAACCATCACCAGTGCCTAGGGAAGCACAGTTCCTGAAACAGATCCTGCTACTGTGGACTTGAGCTAGAGAAACATGCATATGCTGATTTTTCTTGACTGTGAGCATAATTCATCTTCACCCTGACCACCAAGTGTCCCCTTACCTAATAGGCAAACTCTGAACATTTTGAACAATTCAGCTTTAACGAAAAAATATTGAATTTTGTAACCTGAGGAAACTGGGGAACAAAATCCATTTTAATTTCCGTGCTTTATGAAATTATGT
>NW_007729634.1:123475-125688 GCF_000696425.1 Galeopterus variegatus | reverse complement strand
ACCACGTTATCTAAGTCAGTTTTCTTTAAGTCATGTCTTTTTCCTATTTGCAACCTTATGGGAGGGAGGGAAGCATCGTGTTTGTATCTCTGGAGGTTGTGATCACAAGGCTATGTACCTGTGTCTGCCTTTGCAGCAAAATACTTAATATTTAATAGATGTGACTGAACTACGTTCTTTCTTCAATAAACTACATCGACTTGAAAGGTATATAAATATTCAGGGTCTGTGGAATCAAAGGCAAATTTGATATATTTGGGGAAAACTTAGAAGCGCAAATGATAATATGATTGTGAACTTGATTCGAAAATGTGTGGGAAAAGATAGAGAGATGCCTTTGATCTGTCTAGAAAGGCATACATTTCCTAGCCAAATGACTGTTTTCCAGGACAGTTTTGTGGGAAATTTTTAGAGTTAAGTATGAAAATTTTTAGTTATATAAATACTACTGAGGAGATGGTTAGAAGCAATTTGTTATGCCTTTTTACTTAACATATATCTGTGGTTATTTACAACAAATAGGATTTTTTGTTTGGTAGGTCAGTTGTTTGTCAGATTTATCCTTATCTTTGAGTGTCCGCCCTATGTGTTCAGTTATGACCTCATAACAAAATAGATACGTGAAAGCTAGAAAGATTTTAGAGATTATCTTTTTCACCTCACTGTACAGATGGAATGCTTAGACCAAGCAGAGATAAGTGATCTGTCCAAAAACTTCTACTTAGTTAGTGACAGTACAGTCTGTGGAACTATACTCATATATTCCTGACTTCCAATTTATTGATCACCAAAATAAATCTCATTTGTCTAAATGACTTCTAAGTCACACTGATTATTTTCAAAATAATTGAGATTGCCTGTTTATTTTCTTAAGCTTAACACTAAAGGTCTTATCTATCAAATGTCAAGCTTAGTTCAATAATCATTTATTAAGCATCTACTGTCTGGGAGGTCCTGTGTTGGGTACGGGAAATAGCAAAATGAAAAGATAGCTTTTGATTTCAAAGTCTAGTGAGGTAGACATATAAAGATAAAATTATAATATAGCATAAAGCGTAAATGCTAAAAACTACATACAATTTGCATATACAATCAAGGAAGGGAGTGTTGGTGTCTGTCTGGGAAAGCCCAAAACTGTTTCAAGGAGAAAATAATTCCTGTTTCTGTGGGGTGTTGAAGGGAAAATAGATGTTTTCTTGGTAGAAAAGGGTATCCAAGGTGGAAAAAAAACCTGGGTGTGCAAATATCCTGAGCTGTGAAAAATTACAGCATACTCAGGACACTCAGTTGTGCAGGAAACACGGGGACAATGGGGCAAGGGGTGGGAGATGGGTTGAAAGGGGAGGTAGTGCCAGATCTTAGATAGTCTGGCTAAGGAAATTGGCCGTGGGAAGTCAGGGAAAGGTTTATGCAGATGCTGTTATAAGGCCAATCAATGAAGAGAGCTCATTAGAAAGGGAAAGCCTGGGACTGGAGACAGAGGACCTCGTCTGTCTCATTAGCCCAGTCAAGAGTGGCAAGGGCCTTAGTTGTGGCAAAGTGATATGGTCTATTTAGAGAGGATTCGGCAGATTGAAGAGCTATTTAAGAGAGGGAAGAAAAAAAGGCTGTCAAGCAGATTGAAGTATCAAGTATGACTTCCAGAGTTTTGACTTATATGAATGGCATGCAGACTAAAAGTGACTTTGGAGTAGAGAATGGTGGTAAAACATAATGAGCTCAGTTTTGAATATGTTGAGTTTGAGGTTACAGCCTGCGTCCATGTGGTCAGTATCATGTAATACCCAATGAGATGTATAGCTCTGGTGTTCAGAGGAGAAATATGGGTTGGCTGGTATAGGGTAAAGAATCATCACTATATGCAGTGCCGTTTAAGACCGTGAGAGACTGTGAGCATCCAGAGAGTGTGTAGAGTGTTAACAGAAAAAAATGACAAAGGTGGAACACCGAGTGACACCAATATTTCTGAAACATATAAGGAAAGAGCCACTGGTGTAGAAGCCTACTTAGGAGCAGAGGGAAAACAGGCTGATATTTCAGAAGACAAGAGTATAATGTTTGAACAAGTGATCATTAGAGCCAGAGGCCTCAGGTCATGGTAAGATGAGTGCTGAAAAGTGTCCATATGATTTGTCTGTTACTAGGACACACAGGCAGTTTCTGGCGTGCCGGGGCAGATTCCTATTGCAGGGGCAAGAGAGGAGATGGGCAAA
>NW_007729634.1:92725-122972 GCF_000696425.1 Galeopterus variegatus | reverse complement strand
GGCAGTTTCTGGCGTGCCGGGGCAGATTCCTATTGCAGGGGCAAGAGAGGAGATGGGCAAAGTCAAGTATAGACAACTCTCCCAGCACAAAGTGTTGAGAGAAAATGCAGGGGTCAAGGAATGGATTTGGGGAGGGGGGTAGATTTGAGCACTTTCAGAGACTGATGGGGAAGAAGACACTAGAATGGAGCGATTGAGCCTAGACGAGAGGGGACATAATTAAAGGAGAAAGTTCCAGGATGAAATGTGATGAACAGTGCAGGTGGAAGTTTTCACTTTGGCAAAGAATAGGGAGAATGCACACTCTTAGCCTGCAGACAAGCCTAGTATGGATATAGACTTGTCTGGTGGGGAAGTGAGATGAGAATCCCTCCCAAACTGCATCATTCTAAATCTGAATCTTGACTTACCAGCTGTGTGACCTTGAGTGAATTTTATTATGTTTCTGTTCTTCAGTTCCCTTATCTGTAAAATTGTGACATTGATTACCTACACATTATTGAGTCACATAGATTCAATGAGATAGTGCCCCCAGAACTTTCAGTTTAGTGCCTACTTGTGTGACCTTGAGTGAATTTTATTATGTTTCTGTTCTTCAGTTCCCTTATCTGTAAAATTGAGACATTGATTACCTACACATTATTGAGTCACATAGATTCAATGAGATAGTGCCCCCAGAACTTTCAGTTTAGTGCCTACCGTGTTGTAAGGGCTCAAAAATGGTGGCTGTCATTAAGGGCGGGCTGAAGAGCTCTTTCATTTGTACACCCTGCCGAAATTTTTCATCCCTTTGGGATGTGCAGCTCCCTCTATTCTTTCCTCCTTTCTTCAGCTTGCAGCCCTACCCTGGCACCTTCCTCAGCCACTCCTGTGATGGCTATTTGGAGCTGAACATCAATTTATTATGGATGGCATCTTGTTCTCCTATGCCAAAGTCTGTACTTGGTTTGAAGGAAAAGCACAGATACTGTATCATTATCAAGCTGTCACTTTTTATCCAGTTCCTTCACTTAGGGTTGCATCAAGCAACCTAAGCCAGGCAGAGGATATGTTCTAGTGCTAACACAGAACTGCCCATCTTTGAGAAGCATACAGAATGCAACATCTAGAGGCAAACCAATGGGTTATTTACCCAAACACTGAGCACTAAACACAGGGAGTCCAGTCTGCACTTTACCAGACTGAGGTTTGCTTGGCCCTTCCTTTACATCTGAGGAGAAAGTAAAGCATACTCCTTTTCTTTGATCAGTTTCTTCTAGGGAGAAATATCAAGTGCCTTCTACATGATGTTCGACTATGTTTCTTAGTCCCAGTCACAAAATTTGTCCAGATTCCAGAAAACATACCAATGTAGCCACTTACAGTCTTGTTCCTGAGCACACAGAAGAAGTTAACAAATTAAGAAGTCAACAAGAAAAACAGCAAGGTGTCACCTTCCAAATCATAGTCACGTGGAGGATAACTACGTATGGATTGCTGTCACCTCTCCTCATGCCCATCCTCACATATATAAACACTCCGAGAGATATAATGGGATTTTTTCCCCCGAATATTTCATTTATTTCTGTGTTGAAAAAAAATCTTGTGATTTATTAGTCCATTTAAAACCCATTAAAGATCTACTTGCTTTGATTAAATGGCACCATTTTAAAGGTTAATCAGTGTCATTTTTTATATTTAAAACTTAAAGGTACAGTGCTTCTTACTGAAAATTACCAGCAAAAAATGGAATGGGAACTGTCATTGAAATGCATTCCTACTTAAAGTGTGAAATAAATACAGTCTGAAGCATTTATTTGTCAGATCCTCTGGGTCAGTACACTACTAATAATGTACATTTCTCTCTCTTCTAGCAACCACAAGGTCAATGTGAGCATCCCCATTTATAGCTTTTTCCATGCATCTCTATACTAAGCAGGCTGAAGAATGCCTCCTCTCTCCGCCCTTTGAATTCTAACAGACCATGTCGGTAGATCTCTGGCCACCAAAGTGGAACGCTGTGCTGTAAACTGATGAAGAAATACTTTGTTTTTATTTGTGTATGTTTTATTACACTTTGATTTTTCTCTTGTGTACTTTCTTAATTTTTATGTTATACTCAACATCTGAATATTCTTCTTGTAAGTAATAGTGAAACATCACAGAGAAGGCCAAAGGCATCTTTGACCTTCATGTCCTATCTGAGTCCCTTCCCAGCCTGTTTACATAGCTTGGTACAGTGTAATCATTTTAGTGTTTTTTGTTTGTTTGTTTTTGTATTTTTCAACCTCTGATATGTCCTGGAAGTGGTTTATTTTGCTTTCTTAATTTATAGTGTGAGAATTACAAAGAAAGGTCCAAATTTGTCTTGGAACTATGGAAAAGAAGAAACCCTTTATATGTAAATCAAATATGAGCCGATACTAGAAGATAAATCCTGCAACTATTTAAGTGAGCTTTTTGGTTTTATTAGGTGACAAGAGGGATGCTAGTTTACGTTTTATCTTGAAATTTTGACAATCTCTTATCTTGAGATTTTCTTTTGAAAAGGGACTTTGTTCCATTTGTCTGTAAGCAGTAGGGTTTCCTTGCTGGTGACTATCATCACAGTAAGTCTTTAACTAATTGTGAGAACTAATTATATGGTGATGTTCCTTATGTGATCGTCTGGTTTTTGCTTTTCAGAGAACTACTACATCAGTGAACAAGCACTCCCTTTTAAAACAATGCACACACACTAGTGTTGGATAACTTATCTGTGCTTCATCACTGGAGGGAGAAAGAAGAAAGACCCGATAGCAAAAAACAAACAAACAAAACAACCACAACAAAACAACAAAAAACCCTGTATACAGCTTGCTCTTTTTGTGTAAAACACATTGAAGTGGCAATACCACTCTGATATTGCTATGCTCAGTGGCTTTGCCACAGATAGAAGAATTCAATAAGAAATTTTTTAAAAACCTAGATGAATTTAATCTGTACTCATGAATAATTATTTGGCTATGATTCCCTTGTTTACCAAGTAATTATGGTTTTAAAATCTGTTTGGGTTAGCATTTAGCATTTTTCCATCCAAGGGAGATTCCCATCAAGGGAATCATAACACTGATGGAATATCTATCAGCCTTTTCTTATGAGCTAAAGTAATTAAAAAATTCTTTATTATTCTCTGTATGATAGTAACCTATAATAAATTTGGAATGAGTTGTTCAAATATTGACTATTATAGCAGTGTCCTTCTGCTTCTCTGAATAAAGGGGTGGGGGAAAATTTGAAGGGTTTTAGAATGCTTTGCTCAAACTCATGACTTCAGAATCATCATATGTTGGAAGAGGAATGAGTAAGAGATTTAGTCACACTACACATACACACAACCAACGACAAAATGATATACAGTGTGATACCAATATTAAACAGATTCACAGAAATGAACTCAGGATCTGATCTGCAGAAGAATAAAATTTCAGGGGTGTGATATTATAAATTACCATTTAATACCATTTTATTCTGATTACATTAAATCAAGAAATTCACCCTTTGAAAATTTGCTACATCTCATTACTCTATACAATGAGAAGCCATTGTAAAATTATTGCTGCTAAAGAAAATGCTTATTTGTGTTACAATTTATCTTGAGTTACTTTCTAAATTATAGGTATAATAATATGAGATAATATTTTTAAAATCCTCCCAAGAAAATGAAGGCATTGGACCAGAAGATGTCTGAGGTCTTGTGCAATAATTCTAAGATAGCTATTATTCCAATAAAGATGCTTTAATTTGTTTCCCTTTAAAAATGACATTGCAGCTATTTAACATTTGCAACTGGAGAGGGTAGGGTAGAGATAGGAGTTCTCAGCAGGTACTGGGAGAACAGTGTACTTTCTTTGTTGTTTAAGAACCACAATGTTGGAAGTACGTAATTACATAGTAACTGTTGACCTTGTAATTACACTGTAAGTACCTGTAGTGACAAGATAAATGCATGGTTATTTCAGTCTTTTAAGCAATAGGGCTATCATGCGACCCTAACAATGTAAGCTACATAGTAATTTATTTGTAGAGTAAACAGTGCTTACTCACAAGTAATACCCACTCATGTCCCTTGCTTGCTACACGGATCCATAGAAACATGGCAAATCAGTGCCCTCTAGGCACTTTTATTAAAATGACACACAAGTCACACGTATGTATATCACTAGGATTATTTAAATGATTTGTGGAGCATTTGAGAATTTTCATCACTGCCTTTGGTCCTAAAATTTCCTGGTTTCTACTTTTTACGTAAATAGAGTTTGAATGACCTATTTTTACTGATAATTATTTTTCATTACAATAGTATGTAATCATATGGTTTGTTAAGTGAGAGTCCTCTTGTCTTTACAGATTTCCTTCACTTTAAACAAAGCCACGTTTATTTAAAGTACATGCATCGAACTATATTTACCGTAACAAGTGAAAATCTTTGTATGAGTTTGTGATGGAAAGGAAATAGTGGTGAAAGATTTTCTAGAACAAAAATGCTTTGGTAATGTAAACAATAACAGTAGCTATTAACATTTATTGGATGGTTATTAAGCCCTAGGACACTATGATAATTACCCCTAATTTTGCCATGTCTGCTCAAATTTGGATCTTAATATACTGAATGCTTTAATGACAATCTGATTTTAATTAAAAAGCTGGACAAATTCTTTTTTGTTCATCTATTCATTCAACATATATATATTTTTCCTGTCTCTTCATTGTGCCAGAAACTGTGCTGGTAGCCCTTAGGGACTAATAGTCTTTCTAATGTGAGAGAAAGTTGAGCAATAGGTTGAATTACTGTGTCAAAGTAATGGTGAGCACAGGATGTAATGGTAATAAATTAAAGTCATCCAGTAATGAGGGCAAAGGAGGAGTTGTGATGGAGGTTGAAAGTGGTCCAGGCTGAGAGGACAGCATGTGCAAATGCCCAGAGACAAAGGACAAAATGATAGATTTGAAGCCACCATGGGTAGGACTTAGAGTTTGAGCTTGTGAAGAGAAGGCTTCAGAAGACAGGTGCTATACCCTGAACAACCTTGTGACTGAGAGTTTGGATTTTATCCTGAGGTCAGTGAAGAATCATTGACGAGTTTAAGCAGAAGGAAGAGAAGTTATGTTGTGGACAATGAATGAGAGTGAGGAAAGACTGCCACTAGAGAGACGTATTATTGAGGCCATTGCGGAAAACCAGTGGAGAGGTGGAGCTGCTCAGAATTCAACACCTACAGCATCAGAGGCTCCTCTCCTATTCTGTCAGCGTAGTTATTCTTTCTGGAGTGTCACTGCCTTTAGGGGATATTATACATTTGTCCAGTTACAGTGTAAACGCAAGGTTAGTAGGCTGAAGGCACCGGGATCAGCAGTCTGGAACTACTAACTGGACAAAGGCTTAGTAGTGAGCATCAGAGGCTCCTCTCCTATTCTGTCAGCGTAGTTATTCTTTCTGGAGTGTCACTGCCTGTAGGGGATATTATACATTTGTCCAGTTACAGTGTAAACGCAAGGTTAGGTAGGCTGAAGGCACCGGGATCAGCAGTCTGGAACTACTAACTGGACAAAGGCTTAGTAGTACCCTGAGGTTAACGTATCATACACTAATGTTTGTAAGGTCTGTAGGTGGAAATTTGTCAGCCCGAAGGTGGTTTCATCTTATTGAGACATATTTCAATCTTCTCTTGTCTAAAATGTCGAGTCATCCAATAAATAAGCAACTGGCACTTTTTCCCTTGTGACCTCTGTGTTGATCCATTTCCTCTAACTAATGCACAGTTTCCACAGCCATATTTGTTCCCTCTTTGACAAAAGTTTGCTAGTGAACCTTTCTATGAGTGCCTATATATGTGAACTACTCTGAAGGGCTTATGAAAAGCTAAACTGGAACTGTTTTTCTTAGCACATCAGTTTGTATGATTAGGGAGAAAAAAAAGCAAAAGGCAAACTTTGGTTTGGATTCAAATGTCATCTTTGCCTGTGCCACATTTATTTTTATTTCCTCTATGACAAGGAATGCTAACTTTCCAGGAAAACTCGACTTCTCTATGAGAACAGCCAACGCAAACAATTTTTTTGTAAGGTGTGATTTTCCTTGAGGCTGTGATTTTATCATTTGGAGCAAATGGTGGGTTGGAGGGAAAAAAAAAAAAAAAGCTTGGAGTGCACATTTCCTTTAATAGGACATTAGCTTGAGTCACGCTTTGGATGTTGTGGCTATAGTGTTTTCTAGTCCTTTGCCTCTCCAGAGACCTTGATGTAAAACAAAATGGAAAACTCTATTCCCTTTGGGTCACATCTCCAGGGACTTGGGGAAGGTGAAAGAAACTTCCTCTTCTTTATGACGTGTTCTAGACAGATGTTGTCTTTTAAAATATTTGTATTGGCAGCTTTTTATATTGGTTCAAGGTAAATTTTTTGAGATAAAATCAGCTTATTCCTTTCCTAACAGGGAAAAATTTATCTATTCAGGTAAGATGTTCTAAAAACAATTTTTTTTAAATTCGATGTAGTCAGCTATACCCTACAAATAGCTGAATTCCTCGCTTTTCGCCCATGTCTCTTCCATATTGTAGATCAAAAATAATCAGTATTTGTTTTTACTTTTTCAATTACTTTCAAGCTTTAGTACTTTTCTGTACTCCCTTGTGTTATGAGAAATCTGTATTCTCTTTGCAGCATATTCTTTATACATTTGAATTTCAGTGGATATCCTCTGCTTATGATATTTATATTTTTTTACATTTTGTGCTATAAACAACTGACAGGTAAAGCCATTTATGTCCTCCACATGTAATGACAAAAGATAAATCTCATTTAAAGAAGGTATTTTGCCTTTTAACCCAATTTTGCTATTTCTTTTGTAATCAGACTATATAAATGATGGCTATTTAGAAAATAGGTAGAGTAGGAGGGATGGAGAATCCCTCAAGAAAATAATTGCACTAACATTTATGATTGTGTGACACGTTGAAAATTCTACCCAATACTTCAGCTTTTCTTATTCCCTGAACTTTTACTATTAATGATATTCAGGCTGAGAAAAAAAAAAGGTTGAAATGCCAACATCATATTGGAAGACAAATTTACATTTCATTCCCAANGTGGTTTCATCTTATTGAGACATATTTCAATCTTCTCTTGTCTAAAATGTCGAGTCATCCAGTAAATAAGCAACTGGCACTTTTTCCCTTGTGACCTCTGTGCTGATCCATTTCCTCTAACTAATGCACAGTTTCCACAGCCATATTTGTTCCCTCTGTGACAAAAGTTTGCTAGTGAACCTTTCTATGAGTGCCTACATATGTGAACTACTCTGAAGGGCTTATGAAAAGCTAAACTGGAACTGTTTTTCTTGGCACATCAGTTTGTATGATTAGGGAGAAAAAAAAGCAAAAGGCAAACTTTGGTTTGGATTCAAATGTCATCTTTGCCTGTGCCACATTTATTTTTATTTCCTCTATGACAAGGAATGCTAACTTTCCAGGAAAACTCGACTTCTCTATGAGAACAGCCAACGCAAACAATTTTTTTGTAAGGTGTGATTTTCCTTGAGGCTGTGATTTTATCATTTGGAGCAAATGGTGGGTTGGAGGGAAAAAAAAAAAAAAAGCTTGGAGTGCACATTTCCTTTAATAGGACATTAGCTTGAGTCACGCTTTGGATGTTGTGGCTATAGTGTTTTCTAGTCCTTTGCCTCTCCAGAGACCTTGATGTAAAACAAAATGGAAAACTCTATTCCCTTTGGGTCACATCTCCAGGGACTTGGGGAAGGTGAAAGAAACTTCCTCTTCTTTATGACGTGTTCTAGACAGATGTTGTCTTTTAAAATATTTGTATTGGCAGCTTTTTATATTGGTTCAAGGTAAATTTTTTGAGATAAAATCAGCTTATTCCTTTCCTAACAGGGAAAAATTTATCTATTCAGGTAAGATGTTCTAAAAACAATTTTTTTTAAATTCGATGTAGTCAGCTATACCCTACAAATAGCTGAATTCCTCGCTTTTCGCCCATGTCTCTTCCATATTGTAGATCAAAAATAATCAGTATTTGTTTTTACTTTTTCAATTACTTTCAAGCTTTAGTACTTTTCTGTACTCCCTTGTGTTATGAGAAATCTGTATTCTCTTTGCAGCATATTCTTTATACATTTGAATTTCAGTGGATATCCTCTGCTTATGATATTTATATTTTTTTACATTTTGTGCTATAAACAACTGACAGGTAAAGCCATTTATGTCCTCCACATGTAATGACAAAAGATAAATCTCATTTAAAGAAGGTATTTTGCCTTTTAACCCAATTTTGCTATTTCTTTTGTAATCAGACTATATAAATGATGGCTATTTAGAAAATAGGTAGAGTAGGAGGGATGGAGAATCCCTCAAGAAAATAATTGCACTAACATTTATGATTGTGTGACACCTTGAAAATTCTACCCAATACTTCAGCTTTTCTTATTCCCTGAACTTTTACTATTAATGATATTCAGGCTGAGAAAAAAAAAAAAGGTTGAAATGCCAACATCATATTGGAAGACAAATTTACATTTCATTCCCAACACCGTAATTTAATAAAAGTTTCATGGTGTTATGGGTACTTAATTATGCTCAAAGCAGAGCTAGAATTTAACACTTCCACATACAGAGAGGATTTGGTGGTGCTTTATTTTAAATGGTCCTCTGAAAGAGCAGTAGTATATGATACACCAAATATGCTGCTTTTAAAAGACACTTTGAAAAAGGATGAATTGATTAAATTGTATTTCACTTCTGTTAGAGAGAATAAATTCTCATAATTCACTTAGGTTGATTTAATATACTAGGTTACCGGATTATCAGGTTTTGATATAGTCATTCCTCTTAGAATTGCAACTGTGTTGATGTTACTATGTTATAGTGTACGTAAAGTTTACACTGTAAGCCAAGACATGAGTTTTCTGACATTTTTTTCCTAAGTAAATATTATTTTATTCTCCTGAACACCCATGGAGATGTGTTTTTTTTTGTTGTTGTTTTTCTTTTTTTGACCGGTAAGGGTATTGTAACCCTTGGCTTGGTGTTGTTTGCACCAAGCTCAGCCAGTGAGCCTACCAGCCATCCCTATATAGGATCCGAACCTGTGGCATCGGCGCCGGCGCCAGCGCTAGCGCTATTAGCACCACAGTCTCCTGAACGAGCCACGGGCTGGCCCTGCAGATGGGTTTTTATCACTGCTTTACCTGTCCTCATAGCCAATCAAAAGTCCTGTTTGATTAGATTTTTTTCTTTTTTCTTTTTTTACTCCCCAGCCTCTGAGTAGGCCATGCAATTCCCTTGGCGCAGATGCTTTCCTTTTTTTCTGAAGACCAGCACATCCCCCACTAGATGATTGTGCAACTCAGTGCTGGTTATAGACCTGGCAGCCAGGAGCAAAAGTGAGTCAGCTCCCGAGGGGTAACTGTTCCTTTGTGGGGGAAATATATCTGTATTTCCATTGCACATTGGACTGGGGATAGAAGCTTTTTAAAAATTTTTATTATTTTATTTATTTTTATTTTTTATTTAATTTATCAATATACAATGTAGTTGATTTTCATGTCCCTTTACCAAGTTCTCCTTTTCACCCCTCCCTCATGCCCCCCCATCAATATCATATCTGTTAACTTGTAACAAGTTCAGGAATTATTGTGTCTTCCCCCCCATTTATTTGTTTGTATGTTTATTTATTTTCATTAGCTCCCACAAATCAGTGAGAACATATGGTATTTCTCTTTCTGTGCCTGACTTATTTCACTTAATATAATTTTCTCTGAGTCCATCCATGTTGCTGTGAGTGGTAGTATTTCTTTTTTTTTTTTTTCTAGCAGAGTAGCTTTCCATTGTGTAGATATACCATATTTTCCCTATCCATTCATCCGTTGATGGGCATTTAGGCCGGCTCCAACTCTTGGCTATTGTAAATAGTGCTGCAATAAATATGGGAGTAAAGGTATCCCCTCGACATGATGATTTCCGTTCCTCTGGGTATATACCCAGCAATGGAAAAGCTGGGTCATATGGTTTATCTATCTGTAATTGTTTGAAGAATCTCCATACCATTTTCCATAAAGGCTGCACCATTTTACAGTCCCACCAACATTGTAGAAGAGTTCCCTTTTCTCTGCATCCTCACCAGCATTTATCATTCTCAGTCTTTTGGATATTAGCCATCCTAACTGGAGTAGGAAGGTATCTCAAAGTGGTTTTGATTTGTATTGCCTGAATGCTGACTGATGTTGAGCATTTTCTCATGTGTCTGTTGGCCATTAGTATATCCTCCTTTGAGAAATGCCTATTCAGCTCCTTTGCCCATTTTTTAATTAGGTTACTTGCTTTTTTGCTGTTAACTTGTTTGAGTTCCTTGAATATTCTGGATATTAATCCTTTATCAGATGTACATTTTGCAAGTATTTTCTCTTATTCTGTTGGTGGTCTTTTTGCTCAGTTGTTTCTTTTACTGTGCAGAAGTTTTTAGTTTGATATAATCCCATTTGTTAATTTTTCCTTTGGTTGCATGTGCTTTTGAGGTTGTATTCATAGTCTGTACCCAACCCTACTTCCTGGATTTTCTTTAAGAAGTTTTATTGTTTCAGAATGTATATTTAATTATTTAATCCATTTGTGCTGATTTTGGTATATGGTGAGAGGTATGGGTCTAGTTTCATTCTCCTACATATGAATGTCCAATTTTCCTAGCAGCATTAACTGAAGGGGCAGTCTCTTCCCCAGTGTGTAGTATTTGTGCCTTTGTCGAAGATCAGATGGTTATAGGTGTATGGGTTGAGTTCCAGATTCTCTATTCTGTTCCATTGGTCTGTGTATGTTTTTATGCCACTACCATGCTTTTTTGTTACTATAGCTTTGTAGTATAGTTTAAAGTCAGGTAGTGCTATGCCTCTGACTTTACTTTTTTTGCTCAGGATTGCTTTGGCTATTCATGGTCTTTTGTTATTCCACATGAACATTAGGATTATTTTTTTCCTTTTCTGAGAAAAATGTCATTGGAATTTTGATGGGGATTGTGTTGAATCTGCAGATCACTTTGGGTAGTTTGGACATTTTCACAATGTTAATCCTTCCAATCTAAAAGCATGGGATATCTTTCCATCTTCTTGTGTCCTCTTTAATTTTTCTCAACAGTGGTTTGTAGTTCTCATTGTAGAGATTGTTCACATCCTTGGTTAACTTTATTCCTAGGTATTTTATTTTTTTTGGTGACTATGGAAAATGGGATAGCTTTCCTGATTTCTTTTCTACTAGTTCATCATTGGAGTATAGAAATACTACTGATTTTTGTGTGTTGATTTTGTATCCTGAAACTGCTGGAATTGTTTATCAATTATAAGAGTTTTTATAGTCTTTAGGCTGTTCTAGATATAGAATCATATCATCTGCAAACAGGGACAGTTTGACTTCATCCTTTTCAGTCTGGATGCCCTCTATTTCTTTCTCTTCCCTGATTGCTCTGGCTAGTACTTCCAACATTATGTTGAATAGGAGTGGTGAGAGTGGGTATCCTTGTCTTGTTCCTATACTTAAGAGAAAAGCTTTCAACTTTCCCCCATTCAGGATGATATTGGAAGTGGGTTTGTCATATATGGCTAATTATGTTAAGATACTTTCCTTCTTTCCAATATATGAAGATCTTTGTCATGAACAAATGTTGAATTTTGTCAAATGCTTTTTCAGCATCTATAGAGATGATCACATGGTTTTTGTCTTTGATTTCATTAATGTGGTGTATCACATTTATTGATTTGCATATTTTGAACCAACCTTGCATCCCTGGGATGAATCCCACTTGATCATGGTGTATAATTTTATGTACGTATTGCTCTATTCTATTAGCTAGTATTTTATTGAGAATTTTTGCATCTATATTCATCAAAGATATTGGCCTGTAGTTTTCTTTTCTTGTATCTTTGTCTGGTTTTTGTATTGGGGTAATGCTTGCCTCATAGAATGAGTTTGTGAGAATGGCCTCTGTTTCAGTTTTTTGGAATAGTTTATAGAGAATTGGTATTGAACTTTAAAGGTTTGGTTGAATTCTGCAGTGAAGCCCTCCAGTCTTGGGCTTTTCTTTGTTGGAGACAGCTGATAACAGCTTCAATCTCTTTGATTGTTGTTGGTCTGTTCAGGTTTTCGATGTGTTCTTGGCTCAGTCTTGCTAGTTTTTGTGTGTCCAGAATTGTGTCCATTTCCTCCAGATTTTCAAATTTGTTGGTGTATCATTTTTCATAGTAGTCTAATGATTGTTTTAATTTCTGAGGTATCAGTTGTATTATCACCTTTTTCATTTCTAATTTTTGTTATTTGTATCTTCTCTATTCTGTTTTTAGTTAGACTTGCTAATGGCTTGCCAATTATATTTGTCTTCTCAAAAAATCAGCTTTTTATGTCATTGATTTTTTTTTTATCATTTTTTGGGTTTCTATTTCATCTAGTTCTGCTCTGATCTTAATTATTTCTTTCCATCTACTAACTTTGGGTTTGGATTCTTCTTGTTTTTCTCCTTCTTTAAGATGAAGTGTTAGGTTGTTTACTTGCCATCTTTCCATTCTTCTGAAGTAAGCATTTAATGCAATAAATTTCTCCCTTAGAACTGCTTTTGCACTATCCCACAGGTTTTGGTACGATGTGTCATTATTTTCATTAGCTTCGATAAATTTTTTGATTTCCTTTTAATTTCTTCTTGGACGCATATGCCATTAAGTAAAATGTTGTTTAATTTCCATGTATTGTATAGTTTCCAGAGTTCCATTTCTTATTGATTTCTAGTTTTCATCCATTGTGGTCTGAAAAAATACATGGAATAATTCCAATTTATTGAATTTGTTGAGACTTGATTTATGATCTAACATATGGTCTATGCTGGAGAATGTTCCATGTGCTGATGAGAAGAATGAATATTCTGAGGTTGTTGGATGAAATGTTCTCTAGATATATACCAAGTCCAATTGGTCTAAAGTGTGATTTAGATCTTGTGTTTCTCTTATGATTTGTTGCCTAGATGATCTGTCCAGTGTTGAGAGTGGGGTGTTCAGGTCCCCTACTAATATGGTATTATTGTCTATCTTTTTCTTTAGGTCTAACAGTGTTTGCTTTATAAATCTGGCTGCTCCAATGTTGGGTGCATATATATTTATGATTATTAAATCTTCTTGATGGATAGATCCTTTTATCATTTTATAGTGGCCTTCTTTATCTTCTTTTATGGTTTTTGACTAAAGTCTATTTTATCTGTTATAAGAATAGCTTTTCCAGCTCATTTTTCATTTCCATTTGCATGGTATATCTTTTTCCATCCTTTCACTCTTGGTCTGTACAGGTGAGGTGAGTCTTCTGAAAGCAGCATATTGTTGGGTCCATCTTTTTAATCCAATCAGTCAGTCTGTATCATTTGAGTAGGGAATTTGATCCTTTTACATTAAGAGTTATTATTAAAAGGTGTTGATTTACTTCCTACATTTTATTGATTTTTTGTTTGGATGTTTTAAATATCTTTTGTTCCTTTCTTTCTGATTTATTGTTTTTCTTCTGTGTTTGTTGGTTTCTTGGGATGGTAGATAAACTTTTTATCTCTTTATTGTTAGCATTTTTATTTTACTGGTGAGTTTTGATCTTTCTTGAGTATTCATGGTACTGATGGTTGTTTTTCAGGTATCAGACTTATTATGTCATTGAGAATTTCTTGTAAGGCTGCTCATGTGGTAGTCAACTCCCACAGTTTTTGTCTGTCTGGGAGATATACTATTTGTCCTTCATTTCGAACAAATAGCCTCTGGGAAAAGTATTCTTGGCTGGCAATTTTTGTCTTTTAGTATTTTGAATGTATCATCACACTCTCTTCTGGCTTTTAGGGTTTCTGATGAAAAGTCTGATGTTAGTCTGATAGGGGCTTCCTTATAGGTGACTTGACACTTCTCTCTTGCAGCTTTTAAAATTCTCTTTTAGTTTTTGAGTTTTGCAAATTTCACTATAATATGTCTTGGAGAGGATGTTTTTGGCTTGAAATGTTTGGGGATCTTTGAGCCTCCTGAATCTGAAGATCTGTATCTCTTGCTGTACCTGGGAAATTTTCTGCTATTATTTCATTGAATATGTTTTCAATGCCATTTCCTTTTTACTCCCCTTCTGGAATATGCATGATTCAGATATTTGAACACTTAAGATTGTTATCTCTCTTAGATTTTCTTCAATTTTTTAAATTCCTTTTTCTTTCCTCTTTTTGGCCACCTGTGTTATTTCAATCAGGCTGTCTTCAAGGTCAGAAATTCTCTCTTCTGCTTGTTCTAGCCTGCTGGTTAAGCTATTTGTTGTGTTTTTTCTTTCATTGAATGAATCCTTCAGCTCCACAAGCTCTGCTGCATTCTTTTCCAGGGCATTGATTTCTTGATACATTTCCTCTTTCAGGTCCTGTATATTTTTTCTCATTTCATTGTGTTGTCTAACTATCTTCTTGTATCTCATTTCGTTTTCTTAGAATTGTTGCTTGAAATTCCTTGTCAGCCATTTCAAGGACTTCCTGTTCTATAGAATCTAGAATTTGAGAGTTATTCTATTCCTTTGGTGGTGCTGGACTTTCTTTGTTTTTCATATTTCTAGTATCTCTCCTTTGGTGTTTAGTCACTGTGGCAGGGCTCTCATGATCCACTCATTCCACTCTGCTGTCAGCAGCAGTGGCAGGGTATCTTGCTGATGCTCGGGCTGCCTGTTGCTGCCTCACGGCCTGGAGGTTGGCAGGTTGGGCCTCTCAGGTGCAGGGTCTTGCCTGGCCTGGATCCTGCAGGGATTTCCAGGTTAGCACTGCTCTGATTAGATTTTTTAAAGCTCAGTGAGAGGCATGCAATCTTTCTTTGCTTAAAATTGCTCAATGACTCCTTCCCAGTGTTGACTAAATCTAGTCCAAACTGCCATCTACAATTCTCCAGTCTGGCTTCTATCTATTTTAATTTGCATACCCGACATCCCAGCCGAACTCCAGTGCTCAGAACAGGCTCCTCACTTCACTGCCTCTGCTTCGTGCTGATCCCTCTCCTAGAAGTCTCTCTCTTCTCCCATTTCCACCTGGTTAATTTTTTCATTTTTTCATTTCTCAACACTTGGCCATATGCTACTTTTTCTCCAGCATTGGCTTCCTCTACTTTATCATTTTTCCTTTATGATACTTATTACATTGAGACTTACAAAATATTTTTTATATATATACATGTGGCATTAATATCTATTTACTTTATTAACTCCCTATTAACTTGTCAGAGAGGCCTACATCTCACTCATCCCCTGTAGCCTTTGTAAGATGTCCTCTACATAGTAGGCATTTAATTAATGTTTGTAGAATAAGTAGAATTCACATTTGGGACAGATATTTTTATGTGCTGATTTAGTGGTCACACTCCCTTGCCTCTGAATAAATTTTACTTAGTGCTTCCATTTGAACTGGTTATAACTTCAAGATATCTGCTGTGAAGAGTCTGTCCATGCCTATTCATGACCTCTTCCACCATTAAGAACTCCTAACTGGTTGAAAGTATCGATTTTTCCATCTACTTTACACAACAGCATATTTATCTTGCACTGTTAACCACTTTGCCATTTTATATGGTTGCATGACTAATTATAGGTATTGCCAAGAATAGACCTTTATTTTGAGAGTCACTTTTTTAAAAAAATTAATAAACTTTATTTTTTTTTATAGCAGTTTTTAGGTTCACAGCAAAACTGAGTACAGTTCCCATATATCTCCCATCTCTCCCTCACTCCCATTGCATTTGTTACAATCTATGAATCTACATTGACACATCATTATCACTCAAAGTCCATAGTTTACACAAGGGTTCAATCTTAGTGTAGCATGTTTTATGACATGTATCCATCATTGTAGTGTATCATATAGAATAGTTTCATTGTCCCACAATCCTCTGTGCTCTACCTATTTAAACCTCCCTTCCACTAACCTCTGGCTATCTCTAATCTTTTTACTGTTCCTATAGTTTTGCCTTTTCTGGAATGTCATATAGTTGGAATCACACAGTATGTAACTTTTTCAAATTAGTTTCTTTCATTTAGTAATATACATTTATTTGTATTTTTTCATAACTTCATCCCACATTTCTTTTGGTGCTGAATAATATTCCATTCTCTGGATGTACCACAGTTTATGTATACACTCAACTACCAAATAATACCTGGGTTGCTTCCGATTTTTGGCAATTGAGTAAAACTGCTGTAAACATCCATGTGCAGGTTTTTGTGTGGACATAAGTTTTTAACACCTCTGGGTAAATACCAAAGAGTACAAATGCTAGATCATATGGTAAGAGCATGTTTAGTTTTGTAAGAAACTGCCACACTGTCTTCCAAAATGGCTATGCCATTTTGCATTCCCACAAGCAATGAATAAGTTTCCTGATGATAAGATACCACATCCTCACTAGCATTTAGTATTGTCAGTGCTTTGGTTTTTGCCATTCTAATAGGTGTGTAGTAGTATCTCATTATTTTATTCTGCAACTCCCTGATGACACATGGTGCTGGAAATCTTTTTATATGGTTACTTGCCATTTGTATACTTTCTTTAGTGAGATGTGTGTTCAAGTCTTTTGTCCGTTTTTTATTTGGGTTGTTCATTTTCTTATTGTTGAGTTTTAAGTGTTGTTTGTAATTTTGGATAACAGTCCTTTATCTGATGTGTCTTTTGCAAATATTTTCTCCCAGTCTGTGGGCTTGTCTTCTCATTCTTTTGACATTGACTATTATAGAGCAAAAATTTTTAATTTTAATGAAGTCTAGCCTACCCATTATTTCTTTTATGTATTATGCCTTTGATGCTGTATCTAAAAAGTCATTGCCATACTCAAAGTCATTTAGGTTTTCTCCTATGTCATCTTTTAGGACTTTTATAGTTTTGCATTTTGCATTTAAGATATATTTTGAGTTAATTTTTGTGAACAGAGTAACATCTTTATTTAGATTCTGTTTTGGGGTTTTTTTTTTTTGTTTGTTTGTTTTTTTTTTGCTTTTTTCATGTGGCTATCCAGTTGTTCTGGCACAATTGGTTGAAAAAACTATTCCTTGCTTTATTATATTAACTTTGCTTCTTTGTCAAATACCAGTTGACTATATTTAGATGGGTCTATTTCTGGGCTCTCTATTCTTTTCCACTAACCTATTTATTAATGTTTTGACCAACACCACAGTCTCCACTACTGTAGCTTTATAGTACATTTTGATTAGGATTGCATTGAAGCCATAGATCAAGTTGGGAATAAATGACATCTTGACAAGATTGGGTCTTCTTACCCATAGACATAGAATATCTCTTTATTCATTTAGTTCTTCTTTCATATCTTTCATCAGTTTTGTAGTTTTCCTCATATAGATTTTATACATATTTTGTTAGATTTATACATAAGTATTTAATTTTTATGGGTGCTAATATAAATGATATCATGTTTTCAATTAAAAATTATACTTGTTCACTGCTGGTGTATATGAAAGGGATTGACTTTTGTATATTAACCTTTTATCTTGTTATAATTGCTTATTAATTCTACTTTTTTTGTAGATTCTTTCATTTTTTCTACATAGATAATCATGTCATCTATAAAAAGTTTTATTTCTTCCTTCCTAATCTGTATATCATTTTCCCCCATAATTAACATTTATTTATTTATTATTAGCATATTCATCATTACAAATTGTGATCTTTCCCCATGCTCTCCACCTGACCTATCACTCCCCAATCCCCCTCCATCCCTCCTCCCATCTCTAGTATCTTTAGCTTTGTTCTCTCTTTCTGAAAGTTCAATATATTATTGTGGTCACTTTCCTTCCTCCCTCCTTCCCTCCCTCCCTTCCTTCCTTCCTGTTATGATTCAGAACATGCAGTATTTCTCTTACTATGTCTGGCTTAATTCACTTAAGATAATTTTCTCCAGGTTCATCCATGTTGTTGCAAATGGCAGAATTTCATCCTTTTTTATGGCCGAGCAGTATTCCTTTGCATACATATACCATATTTTCCTTATCTAGTTGTCCATCAAGGGACAATTAGGTTGATACCATGTTTTGGCTATTGTAAGTAGAGCTGTGATAAACTTGGGAGTGCAGGTGTCCCTTTGGCATGATTATTTCCATTCCTTTGGATATATACCCAGTAGTGGGATTGCTGGATCATACGGTAGTTCTATCTGTACTTGTTTGACCCATCTTTATATCTTTTATTTCCTTTTCTTTCTAGAAGTTCAGCATTAGCTCGAACTTCTAGGACGATGTTGAAAAATGGTGAGAGGGGACATCCTTGCTTTATTTCTGACATTAGCAGGAAAGCTTCAAGTTTCTCATCATTAAGTATATTAACTGTAGTTGTTTTGTAGGTGTTCTTTATCCAGCTGAGAAATTTTCCCTTCATTTTTAGTTTGTTGAGAGTTCTTATCATAAATGGGTGTTAAATTTTGTAAAATGCTTTCTCTGCATTTACTGATATGATTATGTGATTTTTCCTATTTAGCCTGTTGATTTGATGAATTATATTACTTGATTTTCAAATGTTGACATTTACATCCCTGGGATAAATCTCACTTAATTGTGGTATATAATTCTTTTAACACATTGCTGATTTTGATTTGCTAATATTTTGTTGAGGATTTTCCATTTATGTTCATATTGTTCTATAATCTTCTTTTCTTATAATGTCTTTGGTTTTGGTATTAGGGTAATGCTGGCCTCATAAAATGAATTAGGGACTATTTCTTCTGCATCTGTCTTCTGGAAGAGATTATAGAGCATTGCTGTAATTTCCTCCTTAAATGTTTGGTACTATTCCCCTGTGAACCCATCTGGCCTGGTGCTTTCTGTATCGGAAGGTTATTAGTTATTAATTCAATTTTAAAATAGAAAAAGACCTATTCAAATCATCTGTTTCTTCTTATGTGCATTTTGGCAAGTCGTGTCTTTCAAGGAAGTGGTCTATTTTATCTAGGTTATCAACAACTCTGTGGGCATAGTGTTATTTATATTATTCCTTTATCTGTAGTGATGTGTTCTCTTTCATTTCTGTTATTAGTAATTTGTGTTCTCTCTTTTTCTTTCCTTCATTAGCCTGGCTACAGGCTTATTGATTTTATTGATCTTTTCAAAGAATAGCTTTTTCTTTGTTGCTTTTCTCTGTTGATACCCTGTTTTCATTTCATTAATTTCTGCTCTAATTTTTATTATTTATTTTCTTCCACTTACCTTGTATTTTATTTGCCCTTATTTTTCTAGTTTCTTAAGATGATAGCTTAGATGATTAATTTTAGATCTTCTTTTCTAATATATGCATTTAATGTTATAAATTTCCCTGTAAGTGCTCCTTTTGCTAGATTCCATAAAGTTTGATGTTATCTTTTCATTTTCATTTAGTTAAAAATATTTTTAAATTAATCTCAAGATTTTTTTGACCCATGTTTTATGTGATTTTGAAGTGTGTTGTTTAATCTCCAAGTATTTTAGAATTCACTATTATCGTTCTGATATTTATTTCTAGTTTAATTTTATTGTGGTCTAAGAGATGATGTTGCATGATTTCTATTCTTTTAAATTTGTTTAGGTTTGTTTTATGGCCAAGAATATGGTCTCTCTTGGTGAGTTTTCCATGTGAACTTGAGAAGATTGCATAATCTGCTCAGCTTGGATGCAGTAGTCTGTAGATGTCATGTATCTCCAATTGACTGATAGTGCTGTTGAGTTCAACTATGTCCTCACTGAATTTTCTGGCTGCTGGATCTGTCCATTTCTAATCCACTCTTACAATCTCTGTCTTGTAATTAGTATATTTAGACCATTGACTTTTAAGATGATTATTTATATGTTGGATTAATATCTACCATATTTACTGTTTCTAGTTGTTGCTCTTGTATATTGTTCTTATTTTTGTACTTTACAGTTTTCTGCCTTTTGTAGTTTCAATTCAGCAATTTATATGATTCATATTCTCTCTTTTTTTAGTGTATAAACGACGCTTGGGAGCGCGGCGGTGCTCTCGCCGAGGGTTCGGATCCCACATACAGACCAGCCGCTCACTGGCTGAGCGAGGTGTGGCTGCAACACCGAGGGTTGCGATCCCGTTGCCGGTCCCGGCCCGGTACAGGCGCGACACTGAGGGTTGCGATCCGTTGCCGGTCACGAAAAAAGACAAAAAGGAAAAAAAAAACAAAAAAAAAACTATACAATCCTACAGTTCTCAAACTGTGGGCTAAGGTGACTGGGTGAGCTGTTGTAAACTCACTTGAGATATGCAAGATATTTTAAATATCCAAGGGAAAAACAGCAATGTCTGCCTGAACTACTACTATTAAGTTGTTTGGACCTAACTGCTTAATAAATAAAAGTGTTAGGTAATTCTCTTGCCCTTGGGGCACCATCAGTATATTACAGTGTTTCCCAGTGTGCACCTTCCCCCCACCCCCTTAGGCAGGACAGGATGGCTGGAGGAAGGTAGAGTTGGCATTTCCCTTTTCCCCACATGGAAGGCTAAAGGGAATCAGAGCTGAGATTTCTCTTCCCATGGGTAGGTTAGGCTCTGGTAAAATAGTTCCTTCTGAGGGCAGACCTTTTTAAGAATAGAATGCTCTGGTGTTTTCAAAATGTTTCTTTTTCTCCTGCCCCTGCCAGAAGCACAAGGGAAGTTTTCTCCAATATTCATTGTCAGAACCTAGCAGAACTCCTGGGGATAAAACTCACAAAAGTTTGGGAACCCCCCTATAAGTTGGTTTTAACCCCTGGAGCTGTCCACACCGAGCCTCCAGCAATTCATCAAGTACCATTTGAGTTTTCTTACCCCAACCCTAGTTCCGTGGAGGTTTTCTGCTTGTCGGTTTCTTCTCCAGTAAGTTGTAATTCTCTGTCTTTCATATTTTGGGGACAGCAGTTTGCCCCATGATCTCACTTTTCTGACAGATCTAAGAAGAATTGTTAATTTTTCAGTTTGCTCAGCCTTTTACTTGCTGTTAGGATGGACTGGTGACTTCTAAGCTCCTTATATGCCAGACCAGAAAACACAAAAGTCAGTTTTTCATTTGTGTGAAGTCTACTGTTGTTTGAGTTCCTAAATCTATCTGTCCTTAAAATGACAGCAACATTTTGTTTAAATTATTTTCAGGATTTCACAAGACTTCCCAGCCATTACAAGATTTTTAAATCATAGGTCAATAAAAAACAATCATAATTAATAAAGATAAGAAATAGAAAAATTCAGATGACAATAATCATTTGATCTCCCTATTTGAGTCATGTGGATGACTTCTCTTCGAAAAATGTAGTGGATCATGAAATTAAGATATGTGTGTAGATGAATCATAGAAAGTAAGCTATTTGAGAATAGAGACTAGGACATAAAACAGGCATTTTATAAATACTTGTTGATTAACCAACTGATTGACTCATATAGTCTCTGCTAAATGTCAATCTGGGGGTAGTTGACCAGAAATACAATATATAATGACTTTTTAAACTCTAAAAATTAAAATTTGTTTAAAAAAAGCTTTTAATAGCTATTGATATTAGGTGTATGTTGTCCCTTACAAAGTACACAATTTCATCTTACTTTCTAAGCTGTTTAAAACTATACAATCCTGGACCGGTCCGGTGGCGCACTGCTACAGTGCGACGCTTGGGAGCGCGGCGGTGCTCTCGCCGAGGGTTCGGATCCCACATACAGACCGGCCACTCACTGGCTGAGCAAGGTGTGGCTGCAACACCGAGGGTTGTGATCCCGTTGCCGGTCCCGGCCTGGTACGGGCGCGACACTGAGGGTTGCGATCCGTTGCCGGACACGAAAAAAGACAAAAAAAATAAATAAATAAAAATAAAAAAAAAATAAATCACCCAGTTCTGTGTATTTTGTTATAAGCAACAGAAACGGACTAGTACAATAGATTAAAACTAGAAATGAATAAAAAGTGAAACTTCCAAATCTATACAAATACATGGAAATTAAATATACAATCCTACAGTTCTCAAACTGTGGGCTAAGGTGACTGGGTGAGCTGTTGTAAACTCACTTGAGATATGCAAGATATTTTAAATATCCAAGGGAAAAACAGCAATGTCTGCCTGAACTACTACTATTAAGTTGTTTGGACCTAACTGCTTAATAAATAAAAGTGTTAGGTAATTCTCTTGCCCTTGGGGCACCATCAGTATATTACTGAGACACCATCAAAATATTACTGAGAATAAGTATTACAGAGGGTGCTGTGAACCGAGATAATTTGCAAACCTCTGATATAACCCATCATCTAAATATAAGTTGATATAACCCATTACCTAAATATGAGTATATGGCATATGAGTCAGGAAAGTCAAGATTAGAATTCCCTCACTGTCATTAAAACATATAAAATACTATGAAAATAAATGTATGAACTTCACTCTAACAAAAATAATGAACAATTTAAGAGTATAAGTAGTAATTCTTTACAATGTTGATTTTAGAAGCTCCAATTGATGTCAACTCTTTGGAATTCATAGTGCACCAGCCAATAGAATGAATGTTAACAAGCATGATAATGTTCCCACCCCTCCCATATAAACCTATTTATTCTATTATATAGCTAATGCCAGTTAAAATTTTACTGGCTTATACTTAGCAGTTTTCCTCCTGAATGTTTCTGTTGTTTTGTAGCTGAGGTACTGAATGAAAGATCATTTTTATAGTACATGGTGTCCATACATGCAAACATATGTACATACATATGTCATGCCCCAGCAGAATTCAGAATTGAAGCTCACCAGCCACACATAGCATTTGACAGCCAATGAAAGCTGGTTAGAGACAGTTAATTGATGCTTCAAGGGTTTTTTTTGTATAAATTCAAATTTAATTTCTATTTAGAAATTTGTTCATGTGGCAATATACTCAATTGATATATCTTAGTCAGATATTGTGGAAGTATTTAGAGTTATCTCACATATTAAAATTTTTACTGTATACACCTTGGCCCTGGCTTTATTATTAGAATTCCTTTACTACCTCTGCCTTGGAATGAGTGTCAACCAATGCTGTCCAATGGAAAAATAAGTTCACATAGAAATGTAATTGTCTAGTAGAAATAGAAATATGAGCCACATATATAGTTGTTAATTTTCTAGTAGCCACATTCAAAAAATGAAAATAAATAAATGAAATTAGTTTTAAAAATATATTTAATTACACCTAATATACTTAAAATATTATCATTTCAACATGCAACGAATATAAAAATTATTGGTAAGATAATTTCTATCCTTGTTTTCATATTGAGTCTTTGAAATCCAGTGTGTATTTTTTGCATTCAATTTTACACTCAATTTGGACTAGCCACGTTTTTAGTGCATTCACTGGCTACCATATTGGACGTGACAGGTGTCGACTGTTTGTAGAAGTGTCACCTGTTATTGCTTGTAAAAAATTCAGATTTCTGGACCTGACTCCAGATTTACTGAATCAGAATCTCTGAGAGAGGATCTTGTAATAAAAAAATTAATTTTTCCAGCTGGTTCTTCTGCATATTAACATTTAAGAACATTTTACTTCTAAGGGTATATGTGATTAATCTTCTCCCAACACACACAAAAGCATACTGTGTCAATCCCTGTTAACTCTATCTTCCTGGAAGAGAAAGTAAATTCTTTTTCCGTCTCCAACTTCCCAAATGAACCCTAATACTCCTTATTCATGTACTTATTTTTTGAAATATATTTGTTCGTGGAAAGAATTCACTGTTTTTGTTGAAAGCTCAAATTCTGAGAATGTCTGCTAGGCAGGGGCTGCATTTTGTCTGTGCTCAGCTACCACTAATAGTTGGGCGTCTCTGTCTAGTCAATTGGTGGCTACTTAATGTAATATGCAATGGACACAGATAATTTAACAGGAACAATTTACTAGATCCCACTTTTTTTGGGTAAAATCATTTTCAGTCAATTCTATTCTCAAGCATTGGTGAAACATTACTCAATCCTTCCTGAATGCATTTGGGACACTCAGAGAAATGGTAAGGATGGCCATAATATTTTTCCTCACAGAGATAATTGATTATCACATCCACAGAAATGACAAATGGTAATGAAAGTGCGAGAAAAGAGTAAAAAATATTAATATTTCAAAAGGATCACTGTTCTAGAGGCAGGTGACTTTTTATACACTTCCTATTGGAGAAGCAAATATGAACTGAATTCTTGTGTTAAATGTGTTTACTTTTGCACCAAAAACAGTAACACAGACAGTGTGTTTCAATTAAAAGGAACCCTGGAGCAAAAATGTGTTATAGTCATGGGTAGAAGCAGAGTGTATCATTATCTCGTAGGCACAGCAGTCAAGATAATGAACAGCTAAGAAGACTGGACAATGGAAGGTGAAGTATGACTTGTCATGAAACTGTCAATAGGATCTGAGCTCACTTTCCATTAGTAGGTGCTATGAAATTGCAGGGATGTGCTGAGCAGCTGGGGAAAAAACTAAAATAAAAGTGGCTTGATAGCACCTAGTAATTTTAAGCCTGATTTAATATTTGCCATTGTTCCCCAAAGCCTTAAAGCAGTGATTTCAATGTTTAATTCCTCGTATTTTATGGATCGATAGTCTAGGTTTATCCTCTGTTGCTTTGACTTTGAAACAAATTTTTCTAGTATTTTTTAGAGGATTTTTTGTTGTTGCTGTTGTTCTCCTTTAGAGTGAAATGTACGATTTGAATAAGGTTTGGATTTCTGTCCCTTCTGAAGGGTAATGAAATATTTTATAAATTCTACTGAGAAGTGAGTTGAAAATGTATTAGGTTTAGGTAAAAATGGATTGCTACTGAACTGGGATCAAGTGCAAGCAACCCCAATAAGTAAAAACTAGATAGCAGACCAAAAGACTTATAAAAAGAATCAGGGTGGATTTCAAATTGAAAATTTACTAATACTATATGTCCAAGAAGGTACATTGAAAAAGACATCCATGTCTGGTGATAGAAGAAATCAAGAAATTGTAAGTATAACTATTTTTATGTATAGTTCTAAAATAGTTCTTTTTATAACTATTTTGATTCATTAATTTATTCAACAGGTATACCTACTTTTTTTATGCCAGGTGTTGTTCTATGTCCTGGAGACAGTGAATAAGACAGGCAAGGGCTCTACTCTGATGTAGGGAAAAAGACAAGAGGTGCATAAAAAATAAAGAAAATAATTTTGCACAGCAATAAGTGAGATGAAGAAAATAGGACAGGGTGTTGTTGTAAAGTGCCTGGGGGGCTGGGGCAACTTCTCTCAGGAGAGAATATTTTCTATCGAGAGAGAAAGGCAGAAGGAGGAAGGAAATCTGAATGTATCTGAATGTTAATACAGGAAGGATGCAGAAAGAAACTACAATCTTTCTGGCTTTCTCCTTAATGCCTAAATTCAACCCCCTTTTCTTAGAGAAGTCAGAGCCTCTCCTAGATACTGAGAGTTTTTGTGGTAGGTCTAGTGGTTTCTTCCTTCCCAGATCTTCTGGAAATGTCCAATTGGTGGACACATTGTAGGTTTCTAGAAAGCACCTCAGGTCTTTTTCACTCCCTTTAGTTCTTGTATAAAGATCTCTACTGCCCTTGTAACATTAGGCAGATGTAACCCTTACATCTGTTCCTAGAGCCACGTGTTGACTCTCCAGAGATAAACCTTGTGTCATACAGATTCTATGTATACCACGTGCCCAGTGCCAGACAGAGTAGAAACGCTGTAAATATTTTCTGCATGAAAGAAAGAATAGGAAAGAAGAAAGTCCCCCAAAACCGAGCTGCTATGTTTTCATGAATAGTTCTAGGAGTTGCCAAGCTCAAGGTCTAGGATTGGTTTCAAAAGCATTAATAAGGATATTTTAAAATTCCTGCATCTCACCCTTGAAGACTCTTATTCAGTAAATCTGGAAAGATACCTGAGCATCTGATTTTTTTTAAGCTCTTAAATTGAATCTTCTTAGTTAACAGTTATTAGTGTCATGGGGGTGAGAGGGATGTAAGTTTTTCTCTATCCGTGGCTTCTTTGAATTTAGCTAATTTTTACTAATTTACTATATTAATAAGTGATGTATTTGAAATACAGCTAACAGTCAAAATTATCCTTTTGTGTTTAAGCATATAACAGATAAAGTGAAGGTAAATTTTGTTGTTTAAGTTCAGAATTTTAGAAGCCAAATAAGGCATGATACAGGTCTATTTTGAAATAAGTGCAAAATCTGCCTTTCTGTGTCAGCTCTCGTCCTGACAATGAAATCAATTCTCTTAATAGTCAGAAAGTTATACAAATTGGAGCATATTTAATAGCTTATATATTCACATACTCAAAGCTTTGTATAGTTAGGATTTTAGATTAGAATTCAACTTTTTCCCCCTATTAAATGCCAGCCGGGCAAGTTGCATTAATGACTGTGGTTATGTCTGAATGTAAATGGAGGACATCTGGCAATATCAGGAGATCAAACGCTGGGAGTCTGCATGATGACTCTCATCTGTTTGTCACCCAGCAGGTGTAATGGATGGCAGGCATGTGGGCTCTTTGCCCAAGTTAATGTACAGACCTAATATATCGAGGGGAGAAGAAGTTTCCTCTGCAGTTTTAAAGAATCACATCACAGCTCAGGATAGGTGGACAGGGCGCTGGGGGAGGGTTGGGCAGGTGGAGTGGATATTTTCCACTGCACCAGTTTCTTTTAGTAAAATCACCGTTTTCTAGCCTACAGGCATTTCCCTTGTCCCGTTTCAACAAACTTCCACAGCCCAATTTGTTATTCAAAAATTTATGGAAAATGTATGTTAAAGTGAAAAGGGTACATTGTGCAGAAAAGGGAAGCAGCTTGTAAGCATATCATTATGCGTGAGCCATGGGGCCCGCAGATGGCACTTCTACTCAGAAACGAGAGTGGTGCCAAAAGCTAAACTCTAAATACATTTAAATCACATATCTTTACTTAAAAATGGAGTATTTTGGAAGGAAAAGCAGATGATATTTAAGTACACAAGTGGTATTCTTTTGTTCCTCGTATAATAGAGCCCTTTACAAAAGTCGTTGCCTTCTAAGTGTGCAGTAAGCCTTTGATTCCTCCAATTCCCCAGAGGATTTAGTCGCAGTGCGTGGCTCAGTTCTTAATAGGATTAACCATTGAGGTAGTACCTTGCTAGGAGAACAACTCTTGAAGTATCCTTACAGTTGTTGAAAATTAAAGGATTTGTTTTGATTACTATATTCAATGCTAAAAGCAGACCTTTGTTTTGCACATTAGAAATAGTAACAAAAAATTATCATGACATACGGGCTTCTTATTTTAATTGAAAATAAATTTAGTTCTTAGACTATGCCAATCTGTTAATTAATTAGGGGGAGGGTAATGAAAGGGATGAAGGCATTTGTTTGCTATTTAATATAATGTCTGGAAATATTTTTTTTAACATGGTAATCATGTTGCTTTCTTGTTTAGAGTGTAGTTATATTTACTCTTAATGGAGAATTTATATTTTAAAGGGTACAGTTCAGGTTGTTGAAACTAACACAGTAAATTACCAGGTCACTTTTATTTCTTCTTTTGAATGAGCGATATTATTTTTACTAGCACCTTATCCAATGAGTATTTTAGCTCTGCAATTGATTCTGAATGTGTATTCCTAATTTTTATTGATGCCATTACATCTGATAACAATATAAAATATGCATTGTTTGTATTTAAAAATTTGGAACATAACCTTTTAATTTAATATTCTAACAGCTTGATCTGTTTAATGATTGTACTTTTAGAAAATCCAAAAGTATACTTATATCTATATGACATTTTGTATGTGAGATTTTTAATTTTCAAAAAAATGCAAACATGTAATTTCCACATTTCTATACCTCCTTCTTTATTCTCTTATTTTGAAATATTCAACATAGAGTAAATTCTTTCAGTTCTAATGGCCTGTATCGAGTTGGTATGTATATATGTATGAGAGAAAAAATATCTTTGCGTTTGTGTGTGTGTGTGTGTGTGTGTGTGTGTACGTGTGCATGTGTGTATGAGTAGTGAGTGAGGGGAAAATATAAATAATTTTTTAGAGGTACAATTTCATTGACGTGTGCACGTGTGTATGAGTAGTGAGTGAGGGGAAAATATAAATAATTTTTTAGAGGTACAATTTCATTGTTTCCAGCCAACTCCAAGGAAAGCCTAATGATATTTAATAATGTGATAAATGGAAGTCCACTGGGAGTTAGTCTTCATGCAAAGATAGGAATCAAAGATTAGTAAATTGCTCATTTAAAACGGAATGCTGATAAAGCCAATTTAAAGGTGCTTCCAAAGTTTTTGTATATAAGTTGAATAACTGTATTGATTCTATTAATTTTTTATGAAAAAATTCTCTACTCTGTCCTCATCGTGAACATTTATCATAGAACAGATCTGGTCAGGGTTTATGTATTTGGAAATCAAATTCCTTGTAAATGAAATGCCCTAAGCTTTTTTCTTCTTCTTCTGTAGTCGAACAGCTTTTGGTGGAATGCTATGGTTATTCTGTGTTCTTCGGTCATTCTGTGTTTCCTGTCATGCCCTTACCAAGGATGACTGTTTGCTGATGTACAATTTTAGGTGGTCAGCTCACTTGCTCAGTTGTTCACTAGCTCACTTGAATAGCTTTCTCCTTGGATGGTGTGAATGTAGGTCAGGGGGTGCAGGGAACAGGTTCATTTGCTTCCATGTCAGGGAGTGAATGTGATGAACTACTAGATAACCCTTGGAGGAATGTTGTAGGTGATAGTTGAGAGGATCATTCATAGACAGAGGTTAAATATGATAATTATTATATGACTAAACCAACGAGTAGGCTGGGCCATCAGCTAAGGAGAGCTGGTTTCCATATACAAAGGTCATACTCTTTTTATGATTTAAAAAGCACTCTTATTCTGTGGGTTAGTTCCCCATATAGCTACATTTAAAAAAGAAACGATGCTAACTTTGTAAATTTCCTTCTATGTTTCAATAACAAATCATATGTCCCAGAATGTTTCAATGCAAATCAAATCCCAAGCAATGTCTTTCGGCAAGTTTTTATTTTTTCTTATTTATTTCAAATTTTCTGAAAAGGATCCAAAGTGAAGGAAATAATCATCAAGGGATCCACAGTTTCTGGTGAAACCTACAGGTTTCTGCTTATATCAATCTGTCTTCAAAAATGATATTTTGTATCCTAAAGGTATTCAGTAAATAAAAACAGTCCTTATATGATCTAGTACTGATCTGATTGCACTCTAAGCCTGTATATGAGTACTATTTTATATACTTTAGCAAAAGCAAATGAACCTCAACTATCTATGAATTAATTATAATTAGTGACTGATTTAATGTTTTCCTTTGCATTCCTTTTTGCATGTATCCCTCTGAAACAAACATTATTCTAGACATGCAATACACAATTATTAGTTCAAGTTGAAGTGATTCTGTATAAAATTGGCCTCATATTTATTCATTCAGAAAATGAGCAGGAAGGGAGTGCATATTTTATAAAACTCCAGTAATTTCTGTATCAGATAACACTTCAGCAAAATAAGATTTGACCCTTTCAGAAATGCTTAATTAATTGGTATTGCATGGACTATCTTTTTAAACTTCCATAGATATCCGCTCCCCCCGCTTTTCTGAAGCCTTTGAACATAAGTCTTGGATCACAAATCTTCCATTTGGATGTTGAAAATATGATTGTGTTTTGATTGGTTTGGTGCATCTTTATGATAGAAGCCATGTATTCTGAGCAAAACCATGCCAGCATTTAACAGATTATGGTGGAAATCTTTGTGTGAAAGAGAAGATGAATAAAATTAATTGCAATTCTATCCTAAAAAGTGAAATTCCAAGATTCTATATAACAAGAATAAGAGACTTCTTTGGCCAGAAGTGATTTTGGAGGGAATAAAACATATAAAAAAAAATTAAGATATGCTATTTTAAATTTATTGTAAGCATACCATGTTACTCTTTGGCTGTACATAATTTCTTTGTGATGTTGGTCAGGGCCATCAAAATTTATGCTTTGCTCATTAATATCTAACAGGTTTTCGACAGTTCTCTAATCTGTCTGTCACAACCACAGTGGGCCTTCAGATCCTGAGGGAAGCTTCGCGGCCTCCAGATGTTTTGAAATTTTTTCTGTACTCTCCCTCCTCTTAAGATTCAACTTAGCTAGCTTGGGGATATCAATGAATTTCAAATAGCGTCT
>NW_007729634.1:84724-91548 GCF_000696425.1 Galeopterus variegatus | reverse complement strand
GCCCCAGAATATTCCTTTTTTGAATAAGGCTGAGGTTCCTAAACAGTTATATGAATAGTAGAATGCAAAATGGCTTGAATACTCTAAAATTCATTCATTTGAACTCATCATTTCATTTTCTTCTGCTGTGTGGAATGAAACTCGTATGTTCATATTTTTATGTCTCTGAAATCTTTACTTTTATTCATTAGAAGAAAATCAATTAATTTGCATTTACTAATCTCCCATTCCTCACATTGCAATACCATTCTCTTTATATCTAAAGGGAAAATTGTTAATATTTCTTTTAAGCCTATAAACTTAATTTCCATTAAGGGAACTGGTAGTTTGAATGACGAGAACAACATCTTCCTAGTTTTATTCCTATTGTCTAGCTTTTTATAGGTTTGTCTATATCATTTTCATTTGGAGCATTTGTGTAAAATATGTAGTCCAGTGTTTGCTTAATTTTTCTGATTTGTATGTTTAATGGTGAAAAATTCCATCTAAAAGATGCAAATTGAGGCATCCCTAAATTATTCTTCAGATGTCAATAATGTTTAAGTATTTTAACTTGTTTATTTTATAATAATAATACTTCAAAATAGAATATTTAAATTTCTCAAATTTCCTGCAAATATTGAATTGAAAGTGAAAACAATTTGATTGAATCAAAAGTGGACCAAGATTTACTGCCACCAATAATCTAGAAAGCACATTTCTACTAGTGAATAGGCTATGGAATAAAAATCTATGGATGGCATTGTCCTATTTATGTACAAAATTGTACATTAATCTACTCTAGGTGAATTTATTTATAGAGAGATGACTAGAAAGATGCTTACCAAAATATAAGCAATGATTATCACTGGCTGATGTGTTTTTCAATGACTTTCACTTTCTTTTTATTTAACAAAATCTATTAGTCATTTTTCTGTTGCTTATAACAGAATACCTGAAAGTGGGTAATTCAGAAAGAAATACAATTTCTTATCATTTTGGAGGCTGGGGAGTTCAGGGACCAGGGAACACATCTGGTGAGGGCCTGCTTCTGGGTGGGAACTCTCTACAGGGTCCCATCGTGATGCAAGGTATCACATGGTAGAAGAATTTCAAGAGCTCTCTCATATGCCACCTATGATAACTCATTCATGACAGCACAATCCCCATGATCTGATCCAGTCATCTCCCATAGGCCCTACGAATATCATAATTGTATTTCCCATCCTCTTACTGTTACAGTGGGGATCAAGTTTCCAACACATGAACTTTTGGGGGACACATTTGACCCATTGCACTAAACCATTTAGATAGCTTTACAATGATATCATAAAAGAATATTCAAAAATAAGTTTGAAAATATAGATCAGATTGCATTGTAGTTATATAAAATCCTGTGTGTAAAATGTAACATAATTTATATTTCAGAAAAAAAATAAGTTTTGTGTTTGCTTAGTTTTATAATAATTTAATTAATAATGTATTTAATTTTTGTCAACATATAAGCTTTATCTGATACATCTTAATGTAGGATGAAAGTCTAGTAAATAACTACCAATGTGTTGTCTTAAAGTATGTTCCATTTATTATTGAATATTTGATGAGTAAGATATACTGGTCAAAAAATCTTTCCAGGCTGGTTGGTTAGCTCAGTTGGTTAGAGTGCAGCCTTATAACACCAAGGTCACAGGTTCGAATCCCAGTACTGGCCAGCTGCCAAAAAAAGTTAAAAAAGAAAATCTTTATTATTTATTCACTCAACAAATATTCATAATTTATAAAACAAAATATAAGATGAGCTTGATAGATCAAAAATTAGTGGATCTTTATGTAATTCTATTTTACTAATAAAATAAACAAAATAATAGCTAATATTTACTATTTGCCAGCCAGTCATTGTGTTAAGTAAATTATCTATATAATCTTTACAACAATCCTATGCGTTAGATATTGTTGTTATTCCTATTTCACCTAGCAGGAATCCAAGAAACATAGAGGATTATAACTCATCTGGGATCACATGTCTATTAAGTGTTTTTGTCAAGTGTTATACCCAGTCAGTTGCACCGTGGAGTCTGGTGATTTATTCATTACACTGCATGGAGTATACTGTGTACACTGATCATGCCTGCTTTTGTTTTACATTTTAGCAGCAGGCTTTGAAAAGTATAATTAACATTACATTTCTCTATTGCCTAAAATTGACAGCTGTCTTGTTATAGTCTTAGTATTATACAGAATTCTTAACTTGTCTTTAAGATAAATTGATGATCTAGCTGAGACAAGTATGTGACTCAACTGCAGGTGCTTTGTAGGCGGATCACAGATGAAGTTCAGTGACTTGCCCAAGGCCACACAGCTAGTCAGTGGGAAAGCAAATAAGCTTTGCATGCTTCTACTTTTCAGGCATAATTTTACAATTTTGTACTATTCCTAATTATATTATAAAAGTATATATCCTAATTAATTATAAAAGTAACTTTTTTATGCAACCCATTAGTGAATCTTTTCCAAAATATTCTCGCAATTTTATTTAGTGATAAAATTGTTGAATTGTGGTTCCTAAAAGCACTAGAAACTAATATTCAAAAGAGATTAAAGGATCAGATCTACACAAGTGAGTAAACAGACTTGATTATAAGGACACCTAATTATTCCAAGGTAGGATATAATTAAGTGCTAAAGTTGTGCGAAATAAAGACAATAAAGGCTGCAGAGTTTCTAAGGAGGAAATCAAAGAACCACATTGCTTTGCTGGTCTCTGATTACCAAGTTCAAAACGTGAAAAATAAAACAATAAAAACAAAGCAGGTTTGCACAAGGCCTTATAATTCTGTCTAGTCTTGTCTTTTTTTCTCTTAAAGACTTGTAGTCTTGACTAGACAATTTTATACCTATCATTCCCTCATGATCATATTACCAAGGTACCATTATAAGGAAGGTAGCTTAAAAAGGAAAGCAGAAATGGTGTTTCCGTTTTGTTTTGTGCCTACTGTGTGCCAGAAGCACTTTCTTTTGATATTATGCAATTTTGGTATGGTAGCTATTTTGCTCCCATTTTACAGAAAAGAAGACTGAGAATAAGAGGATCTCAGGAACCTTGAATAAGGTTGTGCTTATTAGTGACAAAGACAATTTAAACCCAAGTCTGCTGTGATTTAAATTCTATACTTCCCACTGCATTTTGACAAACCCTCTAACTGAAAGATCAGGGTTCTAGCATTCTATATTTTTATGCCAGATTGCCAGGAGTCTTTGTGGAGGGCAGAAAGGCTTGTCAATGTGGTCAGAGGAGACATAGCCATTAGTCTGAAATTGCTGCTTGACCTTGTGAAGAGGGTGTCTAGGAATGTAGTTTCCAGCTGTGGCTACACATGGGAATGCCAGAGGGATTCAACCAAACTAGCACTTCTCCAGCTTAGTAGAGGATCCTACACCCGGCCTGGGAAAAGCTGAATGAGGAGGGGCTCATTCTGTTTACACATGCAGGACTACAGTTAGTGTCCAAGATGAGAACGACTTGAGCAAACTAGGAAATTAGAGGAATTTGTTTTCAATTATTGTCACTCCCTCTTTGTCTTCCCCTCTTTCTTTTAACACTAACACTACTCTCTTTGTGGACATAAGAAATTACCTTTTGATTTTCTTATCACCCAGTCCTACTGGCCAGAGAAGGGAACCTAGTGAGTCACAGATGTTTTAGTGTACATGAGTTTACTATGTAGCATTCTTTGGGGGATGGGGGGTTTGTATTGCACAAAAGCCAGTCACTAGGAGATGAGCCTCAAATTTCTATTGTTGAAATTTTGGACGTGTGGCATTAGAGTGTTGGTAACTACAATGACAATGACAGCCGACATGTATTGAAGGAATCCTGTGTGCCAAGCACTGTGCTAAGTGTTTTTGATAGATTTTTTAAATTTAATCTTTACAACATTTCTATGAAATAAGTGCTATTATATCCCCATTTTTAGGGGATGAAAGCTTAGGTTATCTGCCCAGAGCAACTTGTGCTGGGATCATTGGAGCCTTCCTGTTACATAATATACTCGCAAATACTATTGACAATGGTATTAATGAGCAAATACTTGAATTTGAAAGTCAGTAAAATATACCCAATGATCTTGAGGTATCAAAAAAAAAGTCATTAAAATAATGCTCCAGTTGTAATGATTAGCAAACTGTAAATTTTAAGATGAAATAAATCATTTGTAAATGTAACGAGCAAACATAAAATCTGTATATTGCTAGAAAGATACATTAAAACTATTCTCCCATTCTAATACTGTGCATTTTAGTGTTTATGTTATAAACAACATCACCTCTGAGGGGTAACAAATAGACTTACTGTGATACCATTGTGGTAATTTTGTATCTTAACAGTAATAGTGTACCTTAGTCAAAGTGACTAAACTAATTAATATGTTTTATGCCATATTTTACATTCTTCTCCTGAAAGATATTCTAGAGTTAAGGTGTGCAATTTAGTTCATCTAGCTCCTAATTCCAACTTTCCTACATTTTGAGGATCTATAGTATTTATTTGCATTATTTTGGTTGGTTTTATGTGCTCATTTGAATCTTACCTATTTTCTTTTTCACTTTAACAGTTACCTCCAGCTTTCTATCGCCTAAGCAGTCTGGGGCTTGCTTCGTCACCGGGCTTTGCTGCGGAGCCCTCCTGCAAAGCTAGCTGAATCGTACATTGAAGATCCACCCTTCGGGTGAGTGGAATCATAGTGCTCATTTGAATCTTACCTATTTTCTTTTTCACTTTAACAGTTACCTCCAGCTTTCTATCACCTAAGCAGTCTGGGGCTTGCTTCGTCACCGGGCTTTGCTGCGGAGCCCTCCTGCAAAGCTAGCTGAATTGTACATTGAAGATCCACCCTTCGGGTGAGTGGAATCATGGCCACAATGTGGTGTTTTGCTCTGCCTCAAGTTGTGCTTGCACTGGTGACCAAAGTGCTTTCATACAGGGCACAAAATAGGGCTTTTCCAGCTCTGTGCAGAAAAGCTGTTTTTCCTTACGGACAAAAGTAATTTGTATCTTACAGTTCTTTGGTCATACGTCTGCCTCTTCCCTACCCGAAAGGATCCCCCTGTGACCTGTCCCTCCCACACCCACCGTATAATTTGGCCTCCACACTTTTNTGGGCCTTCAGATCCTGAGGGAAGCTTCGCGGCCTCCAGATGTTTTGAAATTTTTTCTGTACTCTCCCTCCTCTTAAGATTCAACTTAGCTAGCTTGGGGATATCAATGAATTTCAAATAGCGTCTATGATGAGACCACTCTCTTTCTCCACTGTGCAAATTTGCCATTAAAAGAAAACAAAATGTGAAATCTTCCTCCCTTCCCTAGAGCCTGAAGACCACACCCCGAACCCCAGGGGTAGGTTTTGTGCTTCACACTGGCCAAACACTCGCCCACTGATAAAAGAAGTGAGATGCATTGAACAATCATAACTTTCATAGAAATATTTCTTTGCATAAAACAGCATTGTATTTTAGGTTATTTTATATATATTTTTTCCTTTCTGCCTCATTTATTTATTTATTTTATCATTACACAATGTAAATGTTTTTTGTGGCCCTTTACCAATTTATATTTGTTACATGACATTTACACTATTATTACGTGACCTTTGATATGTCTTTCTGATGCATATTACTAGATGGCAAAATTACAAGGGTTGGCTTGCAGCTTATACTTTAATGCACCTTTCTCAGTATCTGACACAGGTCCTTTAAAAGAAATAGTTGCCCAGCCACAAGCATGCAAACTCCATGAAAACACAGACCTTTGTTCCTTGTTCACTGCTAGTACTGTCTCGGAAGGGGTTGTTCAATAGAAATATAATTCAAGCCATGTGTTTTCTAATAGGCACAGGAAAAATAATAAAAAGCTGGTGGAATTAACTGTATTCGTATACTTAACATAATACACCAAACTATCTTTTCAATGTGTAACCTAAGTAGAAACGTTATTGAAATATTTTACATTTTCAATACTAAATCTGTGAAATCAGGTGTATATTTTAGCTTTACAGTAGATGTTATTGCAGACTAGCCACATTTCAAGTGCTCCATAGGCACTTGTGACTGGTGGCTACTGTATTACATAGTACAGACTCAGAGCTTGAAATTGTGTCTGATACATAATCACCACTCAGTTAAATATTTGTCTAATAAATGAGTGGTTTTAGTATATCCAGACCAAATAATAACTTTTTGTGTTATAAAATTATTTCATTTCAGGTCTAAATGCCTCATTTAAAAATTTTCTTATTAAATAACAGGGAGATCTTTTATTTGGACTTAGAATATTCCTTTTTTTTTTTTGTCTTTTTCCGTGTCCGGCAACGGATCGCAACCCTCAGTGTTGCCCCCGCGCCTCGCTCAGCCAGTGAGCGGGAACCCGTCTGTATGTGGGATCCGAACCCTCGGCGGGACTGCGGCGCACTAGCACAGTGCGCCACCGGGCCAGCCCCAGAATATTCCTTTTTTGAATAAGGCTGAGGTTCCTAAACAGTTATATGAATAGTAGAATGCAAAATGGCTTGAATACTCTAAAATTCATTCATTTGAACTCATCATTTCATTTTCTTCTGCTGTGTGGAATGAAACTCGTATGTTCATATTTTTATGTCTCTGAAATCTTTACTTTTATTCATTACAAGAAAATCAATTAATTTGCATTTACTAATCTCCCATTCCTCACATTGCAATACCATTCTCTTTATATCTAAAGGGAAAATTGTTAATATTTCTTTTAAGCCTATAAACTTAATTTCCATTAAGGGAACTGGTAGTTTGAATGACGAGAACAACATCTTCCTAGTTTT
>NW_007729634.1:73819-84434 GCF_000696425.1 Galeopterus variegatus | reverse complement strand
ATGTTTTATGCCATATTTTACATTCTTCTCCTGAAAGATATTCCAGAGTTAAGGTGTGCAATTTAGTTCATCTAGCTCCTAATTCCAACTTTCCTACATTTTGAGGATCTATAGTATTTATTTGCATTATTTTGGTTGGTTTTATGTGCTCATTTGAATCTTACCTATTTTCTTTTTCACTTTAACAGTTACCTCCAGCTTTCTATCACCTAAGCAGTCTGGGGCTTGCTTCGTCACCGGGCTTTGCTGCGGAGCCCTCCTGCAAAGCTAGCTGAATCGTACATTGAAGATCCACCCTTCGGGTGAGTGGAATCATGGCCACAATGTGGTGTTTTGCTCTGCCTCAAGTTGTGCTTGCACTGGTGACCAAAGTGCTTTCATACAGGGCACAAAATAGGGCTTTTCCAGCTCTGTGCAGAAAAGCTGTTTTTCCTTATGGACAAAAGTAATTTGTATCTTACAGTTCTTTGGTCATACGTCTGCCTCTTCCCTACCCGGAAGGATCCCCCTGTGACCTGTCCCTCCCACACCCACCGTATAATTTGGCCTCCACACTTTTCTTATTTGCTATGTGCACATAGAAATAAAATGTGATGGTTGTGATTATCTGGACAACATAGCATCCCGCTGTCAAGTGTTAAGAAATTCTGTATGGAAACACCTGGATGTTTTGATCTATTTAATGTTAATCCAAACAGGCTGTAAGACAGCAAGCAAAAAGGAAGCTATTGAGCCTTTCTTACATTCTTAGTTAAATTGTTTCTGCTTTTATTGCCCTGAACTGGCATTCTCAAAATATTTCTACTTCATCTAGTGCCGTATATACACAAAATATGTCCCTATGAGACATTTCTTGGGACGCCTACAACCATGTTTCTCTAGCCTTTTGCTTTTTGATCTTTCTACAGATCAAATCCTTCTAAGATGGCTCATTTTGGGGTGGGCAATTAAAGGGTTCTGTGGGGACCATTAATGCATTATGCAATTCTCATTTGGAGATGAGGCATCTGACTTAGGTAAAACACTAGTTATAGCATAATTTTAGTGATTTCAGTATGTATAGAGACTTTATGGCTAAGGTTAAGGTGTGGAAGTACATATTAAGACATAACTGATTAGACAAATAAATGAAAAATGTATCTGGATTAAATCCTTGTTTTTATTTTTTTCCTTATTTTTTATTGCTAGGAGGAATTTTTCTCTGAAAATGAGACAGTGAGGAAAGAGTGGATCTTAGATGGCTGAGGGAGTGGGAATGGGTTTAAGGGCAGGGGTGATGATGTGTACACCCTCATAAGAAAGGTGTGCATAATACAATTATCAGTCAGCCTGGATGGAACAGTCAGTTTAGGAAGTATTTATGGAGCAGACTATATAATATCTGAATGAGAATCTCATGAGGCTGTAGTGACAATTAAATTAGGTGATGCAGTAAAGTACTTACCCTGGCACTTAGACATATAGTCAGAGATGAATGAATGTTACCAGGACTTCTAGAGCTCCATTTCCCTGGTGAAGAAACTGATGTTCAAGCATGCAGTAAAGTACTTACCCTGGCACTTAGACATATAGTCAGAGATGAATGAATGTTACCAGAACTTCTAGAGCTCCATTTCCCTGGTGAAGAAACTGATGTTCAAGCAACTCGTTTGAAATCTACCTCTCTACCATGGCTAGTTTCCACATTTTTCCTGTTGTCTCCTTCTGTTTTTGTGGGTGTGTGGCCTGAGCAGGGAGACTCTTCTGTTAGAGCAGTAGCAGTTCTGTTTGGATTTAACTGTGTTTTCATTCTGAGAAAAGCATTCAATTTAATAAATAATGCTCAGCACACCTTAACTTTCTCTGAAGCATAGCTGTACCTAGTGTCTTAGAGGCCAGATTCAAACTGGTCGTGCAAGCCTGACTTGGTTAGAACACATCTCTGACTTCAAGGTAAAGAGCTCACAGATCAGGTGCCATTCTCTTTCAAAAGCATTTCCTGGTACCACTTTCCGTCATAAAAACTGTGTCTATCTTTGCTTTTGTTGTTAAGGAAATATAACCAAGTGCTTAGGAAATCCACTATAAATGTGGAGTTGTCAATTTTGGAAGAAATAGGAGGGCGTATGGTGAAACAGACCTAAGACTGGCGTATCCTATGCTAACCCATCTGTCCTCTCCCAGCAAGTAACAGACCAGAAAACTGCAGAGTTAGAAAAAGTGAGTTTCGTGGGGCAGGACCCAGAAGATTGGAGACTGCCATGGGGAATGAGACCTTTGCTGAGGATTCCTTGAGGGTTCTCCTGAGCTTGTTATATCCAGCAACCATCCTCTGTTTTTCTCTTTCTGGCTCACCATCTTTCTTACTTATCATAGTAATCACATCATCTCATTTAACCTTAGGACTGAGTTTTCTGGTAAAAGATGACAAGATGGATCTTTGGTGTATGGTGGTTAGGGAAATAGGTGGAAGATAGTGAGGGTAGTAAGATATTGCATGTGGATGTAGGAAGAAAATGTTATGTGGTCTTGGGCATGTCCTTGATAATAAAAGCAAGTCTCAGCATCTCGGGCTTAGGAGGTGAAAGCTTGAACACCTTGCTGAGGTTCCCACATGTTCCCCACCTGACCTGCTGGCCTGCACACACGTTTTCTCAGTGCTTTTGTTATGTGTTGCTGTCATTTGGTTAGGAAAGTATTTTTCATAATTTGCTATTGCAAACAAAAATGTTTTGAATATTGGCTAAATAACTAGCCAGTCAGGGAGGCAGGGCCTGGCTGGCAGAAAATTACTCTCAACTTTTAAAAGAAGTTCTTTAAGCTAACTGTCTCACATTCTATTTTATATTCTATTGAACCTGTTTTCAATACCTACCTACTTTGAAAGAGACTCTGCAAGGTTTCTGCCCTCTGCTGTTCATTTAGAGTGTCATTTTCAGCTCTAATAGAATAAATGGGATTGACTTTGCCAGGCAATAGAAGGCTTTATAAACATAAGTCAGTGGTTTCCCAGGTTTTTATTTCCTTTTTGGACCACCTCTGGCTTTTGCCTTTTCACTTAGGCTTATGCCTGAAGCTGTGAATGCTGTTCTCTTTCCTCCTAAGTAACCTAAGGTATACAGCTTTTCTGGCTGGGGATCTACCTTAAAAATTTCCATGTGACTTAATTTGTTTAACTGAAAGAAGCATATAATTTTTTTTTAACTCCATTTTGGATTCATAGAAAACACTAGATTTAAGTGTAGATCCTTACAGTAGTTCTGGGGCCATCATACCTACTTTCAACCAGACTAGGATGAGATACAATAAGTGATTCTGTCATCATTAAAAATATGACTTGGGGCTATTTTTCACTCTCTAAAATATGAAGATAAAAGAGAAAGACAAAGAAAAATTATAGGAAAAAACCCTGATGCTTTTAAAGATTGCCTTTGATAAGTGCTAAACAGAACAAATGTTTTTCAATTTCTGATATTATTAAAATAAAACCCTACTTTAGGAAGAAGTTTGGGGAAAATCAAGAGATGATTTAGGAAAATCAAGATAAGGAATACGTGTTTTAGGCAGTGCATCCTGCAGTGGGTGATGTGTGGATTTAACTCCCTATTTGTAGACTAGAAGCTGACATTTTTACTTTTCTTCCCATTTAAAGGGTTCATACTAGTCACTGTGTGCTGAATATATAAGTGACCAACTCTCTTTCAAGAAATAAGATTAACACATTTTCTTCTCTGGTATAAAATCCATTTTTACATAAGTACTGGAATTATTAGCACCATGTTGAAAGTATTACACTGAGCTCTTTTTTTCTTTTTTGCCAGCATAAAAACACCCTTTAATACTCAACAGCTCACCTTTAAGATGAGTGCATTTTGAGATTTTTTTTTTCTGTACTACAGGCCTGAGTTGCCTCTTAACATTGTGAGATTCACAACAGATTTTCTTTAAATTTTTCACATTCTCTCACATGAAGTCATGCAATATTACATATTGCACAAAATATTTTCTTGAAAATTTAAAGAATAAAACAGAACTTATGTAACCAGAGGGAATATATGATGTGTGTGGTGTTTAAACATAACAATTATTAGGTGAAAAAGGAGAAAAAAACAGTTATTAAAGATATACCATGTACCATGTTTAATTTTTTCTTCTTTAACAGAAATTATTTTATTTAACCATCATTTCTTTAATCCTGAAAACTGAGGTCTCAAGAGGTAAAATATCTTGCTCAAGTTTGTGCAACTAATGGGGGAAAACCATATTTTGTCAATGAAGCTGTTACACCAGATACCAATCCACTGATTGGACTTTTTTGGACAAGCAAAAAAAATACCATTATTCTAAAGAAAGACATAAATTATTATAAAGAACATGATCTGATAAGCTATGATCTAGTATATTAATTACATAAATTTTTAAAATTATGCATTGTTTTGATTAAATTCCTATTGCTGTCACTTATGCTGACATGGAAATAGTGTGCTCATCTATACTTGCAAACTGTCACTGGAATACAGATTTTAATTTACAAATCCCTGAGTATATGAATTAGTGAGATATTTGAACTATTTTAACATGAACTATTATAATAAAAAGTAATTATGAAACAATATTGAAAATTTTAAATAGCTCATTTGGAAAAATTGAGAGGGCATATCTTTGAATGGCTCACTCTACTGTCACAAAACAGTTACAAAGAAAGCAAAGTAGTCCATAGGTGTTTGTTGTATCATTAGAACTATGCAAACCAGGATAAATGTACAGAACAAAATTGGGGTAAAATCCAGCATTTTAATAGGCATTACAAAAATATAAGGGAAATAAATTATATTATTACAAGCCTAATTTGAGGGAAATACTGACTGATAAAAATTTATTGTTAAAATGTTAATTCAATATAAATTAATTATCATTACACATCAATAAATTATAAATAAGTCAAAAGATTATAGTGAAGATCTTTGAATGGATATTTGCTTATGTATGTGTGCATATGTGTATTTGTGTGTGTACATGAATATCATACTCAGGTCCATAGAAAATGGGTTACAAAGGTGATATGGGTAATAAAAAATGAGACCACAGTCATACAGAGAAAGTAAATAAATACAGTTGATTATTGTTATTCACAGTAGTTATGTTTTATAAAGTCTCCATGAACACAGAATTACCAAATACTAATTGACTTGTCCTAGCAGAAATACAGCCTTTGGAAACTACAAGCCTCTGGTCATAACATTTCCATCAACCCATCAACAGATTACCTTGCTTTAGGTGTGTTTCTATTTAAAGACATCTTATTTAATATAGAGATGTTCCTTGACTTAGGATGAGATTACATCCTCATAAACCCATCATAACTTAAAAGCACTGTAAGTCGAAAATTCATTTAATACACCTAATCTACCGAACATCATAGCTTAGCCTGGCCTACCTTAAATGTGCTCAGAACACTTGCATTAACCTACTGTTGGGCAAAATCATTCAACACGAAGCCTATTTTATTATAAAGTGCTGGATATCTCATGTAATTTATTGAATATTGTTCCGAAAGTGAAAAACAGAATGGTTGTATGGGTTCTCGAAGTTTGGTTTCTCCTGAATGGGCATCGCTTTCAAAAAATCATATGTTGGGGCCGGCCCGGTGGCGCACTGCTGTACTGCGCCGCTTGAGAAGTGCAGCGGCGCTCCCGCTGAGGGTTCGGATCCCACATGCAGACCGGTTCCCGCTCACTGGCTGAGCGAGGCGCGGGGGCAACAGCGAGGGTTGCGGTTCTGTTGCTGGTCCCAGTCCGGTACGGGGGCGACACTGAGGGTTGTGATCCGTTGCCGGACATGGAAAAAGACAAAAAAAAAAGGAAAAAAAAAAAATCATATGTTGAACCATTGTAAATCGGGGACTGTCTGTATGCTGTTGATTCCCTAGCATTGCACTCAGGGCCAGCAGCACTGTAACTCGTGCTTGAATGAAGCTTATCTAACACATGTACTTCCTTGTAAGGCACATCGCAGCCTTCCTGTGCTTAGGAACACTAGACAGCACTTCAGCAGTGCTTGGGAACCATTTTAAACAGCAAAATCCACAACAAAAAGCACAGAAATGTAAAAAATGTGACACTATATAGGCAATGAAAAGGACACTTGTTTACAGTATAAGAGCAGAAACAAGAAGGCAGAGTTTGCCGTGTTGGACCTCAGTTGGGAATGTGCACTTTGTGTGACTCAAATTTTTCACCCCTCTGTGCATGTGCATGAATGACTGCAAATGTGCCACAGGTGTTGATTTTGGGGCTATAAATAAATTTTAGTGAATGGTCAAATTCCAAATATGGAATCTACAAATAGTGAGAATTGACTCTCTGTCTCTTTCTCTCTCTATATATGTGTATATGAAATGCCTTAATAATTTTTGAAGTAGATTTACAAAGTTTATCTCTGAACTTCTCGAAAAACAGAGCACACATTGAAATGTGTTCATTTGAAATATCTGTATTGTCTAAATTGAAAAGAAAATGCTATAGCTATATACAGGAAACAAAGATTTTCCTAAAGCATAGTCTGATCAAAATTTGTCATATGAGCCATCACATAAAAGGATATCTTAATTACCTAAACTATCAATATTATCCTTTAAAATGAATGCAGCTGTGGACCTCCTATGAATATGTCTTAAAGTATTTCCCTGATGACAATACACTGAACATAGTTATTTGTGGACCAAATTGGAGTTTAAGTAGACAGGTTTTCAGTGGGCCTGCATTATCTAAGGTTAAAATCTGAAATAAATAAATATTGCTTATCTTTCTGGTTATCTTCAATAAGTGCAGCATCTTTCATTTGGAAGTCATCTTTATAAATTGAGCAAAAGATAGTTGGGGTGAACATGTAGATTACTGCTATTCTCTTTTGATGATTAAGTAACATGTTTTTTAAAAAATCCCTAAAGTAAAAGGCACCTTCTAGGCAAATTAACAGATTTAAATATATATATTAACATTTAATATATATATATATATTGCCTTCAGTGTTGCTAAGGTGTGGTGTGGGAGATTGTTAGTTAGTGTTTATGGGAGTAAAGAGTGATGAGGATCTTCAAAGGTTTATGACTTTCGAACCTGTTATTATACATAAAACATTTTATGCTAAAAGAATCAGCATTGAACAGAAAGATATATCTACAAGATGTTACCTAAAGAATCTTTTAAAATATGAGCAATTTCCATTCCTCTGGGTATATTCCCAGCAGTGGGATAGCTGGGTCATATGGTAGATCTATCTGCAATTGAATGAAATACTGAGATTTGCAACAACATGGATGGACCTTGAGACAATTATATTAAGTGAAACAAGTCAGGCACAGAAAGAGAAATACCACATGTTCTCACTTATTGGTGGGAGATAAAAATAAATAAATAAATTCACACACACACACATACACACACACACATACACACACACACACACAAAAAAAACCGGGGGGGGAGAAGAAGACATAACAATTACAATTCCTTGAATTTGACATGACAAGCATACAGAAAGGACATTGTTGGGTGGGAATGGGGAGAGGGAGGAGGGGGGGAGGTTTCGGTAATGGGCCACAATAATCATCCACATTGTATATTGACAAAATAAAATTTAAAAAATAAATAAATAAATAAATTAAAAAAAAATAAATTAATTAAAAAAATAAAATTTTTCTAGTAAGCATTAAAAAAATGCCACAATAATCATCCACATTGTATATTGACAAAATAAAATTTAAAAAATAAATAAATAAATTAATTTAAAAAAAATAAATTAATTAAAAAAATAAAATTTTTCTAGTAAGCATTAAAAAAAATTTTAAAAATTTTAAAAAATAAAATAAAATATGAGCAATTTGAAAACAACCTAAATGTTTACCAATAAGGGTTTGACTAGATAATGACATCCAAATGTTGATGTCATATGTATCCCTGAAAATTTTTCTTCTCAAATAATATATAAGAAATGAAAATATCTTTATACATTGTTTTAAGAAAGCCTGATTCCAGTATTTGTTTTTAAAATGTACCAAAAGAATGTTTAAAAAAAAGGCTAGAAGACATCCCAGTACATGTTCATAAAGGTTATTTCTGGGAAGACAGGTAATGGATCATTTGTGTTTTCTTGTGGGTTTTTTTTTCCCAGTATTTTTCTAACTTTGTACCATAATTTTATGTTACTTTTATAATTAGAATATCAGGAGAAGACAACTGAGCAGATATTAGAATGTGACACTCTGTTGGTCAAATTGAGAAGCTTATCTTGGATGTTAAGCCACCCACTCCCACCAAAAAATGTGAATATCTTATTTTCCATGAGAAGGATTTAATATCTTCCAGCAGAAGATGGTGCTGTTCATATCAAGTATTATGGACAGCCAACGTGAAGGGGGAGACACATCTTCAGAAAACAAAAGACACTATTTTTTTCCACTTTTACTTGGATCAGAATACACACTCATAAGAACTGCTGACAAAACCCTTCTTGTTGCGTATAATTATTAATTTAAAACATTTATCTGCTAAATGTTCTTTATGTGCCTTTTAGTAGAGTATAGTGTGTTATAGAAGTGTTTTTTTAAAAGTCTGTAAGTCTTTCTTGCTTTCTTTAAAAGATTTAATTACAGTGAAAGAAAAAGTAGGTTCTTTAAAAAAATGAAATAAGTAATATGAAATTCATAATGAAGACATCATTGTAGTTATCACTGTGGGCAGGACACAAAAAGGAAACATCAGAGAGAATGGATGGAATAGAAAGAGCTGTAAATAATGTGCAGGGATCTGATAAGTACACTGCAGAATAATGACTGCTTATAGAAGGCCTAGTACATGCTAACTACTGTGTTAGACCCTCATTGCAACTGCTTCAGAGCATGCACCACGATGTTATACAGGAATGGATATTACCTTATTTACAGATGAGGAAAGTAAGACTCAGCGATGATAAACAACCTCACCAAGGCACATAGCTAATGAATGGCAGCAGAAGGATCCAAATACCACTCCTCTCCTCCACCTTCTATTTATTGAATCCTTATGCCAGGCACATAAAGTTATTTATTTGTCACCTCTTAAAGTTTGAGTTTCTTTCTGCGAGATGGTGTTAAAATGTTTGCCCAGGGTTGCAAAGTAAGTAGTGAAGCTGGGAACAAGGTCTGGTTGACTTAGAGCCTAGGTTTGATCAGTGACTGTGTTAAACTTGACAGCTCTGTGAGTCTGGGCAAGTGTTTAGGGCCATAGGCTCCTACATGTACATGTACTTTCTTCATAGGCCATTAGAAAGAATCAATTAATAACTATCTGAGAAAGTGCTTAAAACAGGACTGAGCATATGGTGAGCATTCTATTTTTTTTTTTGTTACGATGATTATTATTACTATTACTGCTACTACTACAATAGCATTGTTACCAAAAGAACAAACTGTGTATCACCAGTGGTACTGGAGGACACTTAAGTGATTAATGCAACAGTGAGCCGTCGTTCTCTTTTGTAATTTCTTCTGATACATCCATTACTTCAAGGAGAACATATCAGTTTGTGACTAGTATGACTTTAATAACTCTCTTAAACTTGCAATCTCTCCATTTCAGAAAAAAAAGCAGCTCAAACTCAGAGCTTTCATTAAACAATAGTATCTAGCTTGAAATTAGGAGCTCTTTAAAAATTAATTTATTTTACGGTTGCCTTTTATTCATGGTAAATAATATTGTTTTCTTAAACCTTTAAGTCTGTTCTATAATTGACTTTTAAAATAATTATGTGTTTAAGAAACAAAAATCTATCAAGATAAATACAAATAATAGGTAACAGAAGTCCTCATGGATTTCCAGTGGTGGAATGGGAAAACATGTCAGTGGGGTATTAGAGAGCAAAGAGCAATGTACCCCTGTAGTGACATTGGTATTTTTACAGGACACGGAGCAGGATGATTCATGAGACAAATCGTTCTGTACTAGACTATGTGTGTGTCCATGCGTGTGTATGTGTCTGTGCGTGTGTGCGTGTGTGTGTATGTGTGTGTGTGTGTTTTCAAGGTTAAGGCTGTCAAGGGAGATCCTTCTGGAAAAGTGACCTGAGAGGTCAGTCCTAGCTCTCTAAAGCTTCCTCTTTATATAAATCACGTAGTTGTTGTTAATTTAGAGTTATATGTATGAAATCAACCATTTATAGGATAATTCTGCTTTTGAAGTGCTTCCTAATTCGGGTATAAGAAATGGTGGTGACTATTTTTTGATGAGATGGGGGTAAGTTATAGATATTTTCTAATAAGAGATACCATATCACATGTTCCCATGTTTTGTGCACAGGAACAAGTTCTTACTGCTATGTCAAAAAAAATCCCTCTGCCTATTCTGAAAAATATTTCGAAGGTATATTTGTACACTATCCAGGAATTTGCCTCTAAAGACCCATAGGCTTTGTGTTGTGTGATTGCTTTGGAGAGCCATTTGAGTTCTTTATGTATACAAAAAAAATTGAGAATTTTCCCAAAATGCAGATATATTTTAGACCAAATGTTGAAATTCAATAACAAAAACAACAACAATAACAATAATAATAAGTTCTGGATCTTAATAATAGCTTGCATGTGGAGATCACATAATATTTT
>NW_007729634.1:65158-72306 GCF_000696425.1 Galeopterus variegatus | reverse complement strand
AGGTGCGGGCGCAACACTGAGGGTTGCGATCCCGTTGCCGGTCCTGGTCCGGTACGGGCGTGACACTGAGGGTTGCGATCCGTTGCCAGACACGAAAAAAGACAAAAAGGAAAAAAAAAAAAATTGAAAACCCTAACGTACACTAGAATCGGCGTATGAAAGTATACATAAACATTCTATGGTTTTAGAAGCCGTGTTTAAGATGGGTAATACCTACAGGGCAAAGTTTGAGTGGTATAAGTAGGAACACATTGAAGTGAGTCTGGAGTGCTCATTTCTTTGTGTCCCACTAGGAGAGTTTCAGGAATAAACTTCCAAGGACATAACTTCTTTCCTATCACATATTACCTAGAAGAAGCCTCTCTAGACTTCTGGCAATCTATGTCACACACAACTGAAGAAAGATTCTATTCCAGTTGGGAAGGTCCCTCTAAAAACTGAGATCATGAAGCAGAGATTTAGCGAAATCAACCCTGGCTGCCATTATGGTGACAGATGTCACAGCTAGACCGCCCTCAAACAATCCTGGAATGAGTGACTCTTTGAAATTCTGCACGTGCCAACAGTCATTTCCAAACACCACATTTTTTTTTTCTTTTGCTTATGTTCTCCCTCTTGTTTTCTGGGTGACCTTCATCAGCTACTTCTTCTGCTGTACCTCTGATATCTGACTTTCAAAATTGGTGAGAATGATTCTTTCCTTTCAGAGAAGTCACTGATATTCTGGGGAGATGAGCATCATGGAAAGTGTTTGTCAGCATTTGGAAGTCTTGACCCTCTTCTTCATTGCCTAGAAGGTCCACCTTGTTCACCTCCAAACCAAAAGTCAAGAGAAGCTTCCTTTGTCTCCTTTGCAAATGCTTTGGAGAATGTCTAGGCAATATCTTCATTTCCCTAGAGGAAATTCATGGGAGCCAGCTGCTAAGTGCTGGTGTTTGCACGCACCTGTTTGTTTATTTCTTAAAATGTAATTGGGAATATGCCTGCAAGCATGAGTCTATTTCTCCAGTGCGCTCTAAGCAGATTTAGGCATACAGAAGACAATCATAGCCTTGTGTTACACATTTCTTGCATGCGTGTTTCTCCAGTTGCCGTTTTGCAAAGATATAGCAACCAGAAAGTGCCTGGAACACAAACTTCAAATGGAAAGATGAGACACTGAAAAAAAAAAAAAAATAGCAATCACAATTTCTTATCTGGAACTATAAAGCTCTTTATCAGTGGCTTTCAATACTGGCTGCACTTTAATATCATCTAGAAAACTTTAAAACACACACACATGCACACATATACACACACAATGCCTGGGCTGCACCTTCCGTGACTGTGATTCATATTTTGCAAAAGCTATTCAGAAAATAATATGCAAACAGACCTGGGAAGCATCTAAGTGCCTACCTTTCCCACCTCATCTCTGGACACTGGCCCCATGTTCATATAGTGTGGTCAACTGTCTTACTTTCTGTTTGAGCACACAGAAGCTCATTCCTTTTTTAGAGTCTTTGTTCTGTCTTATCCCTTCTATAGAAATGCTTTGTGCCTCGATCTTGGCATGGCTAGTCATTTTGTGCCAGTTAGCTCTCAACTCACATGTCACCTTATTGAAATCTATGTGAGCAGAACCTTCTGCAGTTGTTCAGTGCACAACAGGGGTGGCCTTAAATGTGGCACTGCCTTCCCTGACACTCAGCACTCTCTCTCGTTACTTTCAAATCTACTTGAGTTATATTTTTCTCTCCCAGTTACTGACTTAATTTGTACTCTCTCTCGTTACTTTCAAATCTACTTGAGTTATATTTTTCTCTCCCAGTTACTGACTTAAACTAATTTGTGTATTGGTTTATGTTTTTATTTTTTATTTCCTACCACTAAAATCTAGGGACCCAGAAGGCAGGGACTTTCTCTGACTTGTTCAGTGCTTGTATTTCTAGCACCTGGAATAGTGCTTTGCATATAGTAAGTGCCCGATGAACATCCGTTCAATGATTGTTCTTTGTGTGGGACACAAAGCTGAGAATCTCTGCTATAATGCAATAATAAGGTAGTGGGAGTTCATCAAGAAATCTTAATAGTAAGGTTCTCAGTAGATTTCAAATAAAGGAGGATGGTCTTTGGCAAGATGTTGGGAGGGTCTTCTTTGTAGGGGGAGGAATATCTCTGAGGAGCTGGAGCAAGTCATGCTCAGAGTAGACCAAGCTAGTTTTTTTGACTGGGATGACCAAACTATGACAATTAAAATTGATTGAAACTCATGAGATAATGAATTCATATAAAGTGAAACAGTATTTGGAAATAGATTACAATGGGATCTAATGTAATTGTCTTTAAGTAGTATGATCATAACTGCCATGGAGAACATATAATGTCCCCAATTTTTATAATTCAAGTCACTTCCAACCATTGGAGACTTCCCAGCTGAGCCCTAAGCATTGTGGAGCAGAAAATAAGTCATTCCCACTGTACCTTGCCCTGATTCCTGACCTGCCAGATCCATGAGCATAATAAAATGGTGGTTGTTTTCTGTCCAAAAAAAATTTTTTTGAAAGCTATTGTTGGGAAAATGGAAAAATTTAATTGGGCCCTCTCGCCTCCCCTCCCCCCCATGGGGGGTGGTGCAGCACATTCTTTGTAAGAAGGTTGTGTGTGGGTGGGTGGATGGAGTTAGTGCACATGTGCAGAGCTGTGACCTTGGCTGGCATCTGCTTCAGGCATCGGCTGTGTGGGGTCATGTTCTCAGACCTATGGCTCCAAGGACCTGTTTGCTCATAGACTTGCCTGTGAGGGGTCCGGGGACCCAGCATGGTGTGTGAAGGGCTTGTGACCCAGTCTGGACAACCAGTTTGAGGGGTCTGTGAGCTCCAGACCCAGCCCTAGCTCGACAATTGGCCCAGTTGATAGGATTATGGGCAGGTAAAAGAGCACGACAGCTATTTATTTATTTCCAATTAATATTCACAGAAAATTGAGAAGCAGCTAATACTAATGAAGATAATAGCCGCCACTGTTTATTGCATGCTTCCTTTGCTGATGGCATTGGACCAAATGCTTATATTCATTACATCATTTTAATGAGAGGTGATTAACATTCACAATTTACCATCAACAAAAGTAAAACTTAGAAAAGTCAAGCAATTGAATGAAGTCCCAATTCAAGTAAGTGGTTGAAATGGAATTTGAGCCCAGAATCATAGGTTCCAAACCTGCTGCATTCATCCAAAATGCAGCACCGCTTTATTTAAACATAGTCTTGTCCAGTGTGACCCTGATGGTTTTCTGACTTCCATAATATGGCATCCCACTAAATAAAATCTAAGTGAAAACTGGAGAGAGTCTTCAAATGAAAATTTCTTATGAACTTTCTTTTTAGTCTGGCATTTGGAGCTCAGTATATACTTTTACAAAGGAAGAATGTTGTAAATCATGCTCAGGTCCCCCGGTCATAGAAGCCAAAAATTGTAGTTACAATTCTCAACATTTTCTTAAATAAGAAAAGGAGGGTAACTTTATTTTGCACTTTGTTTTATATACTATGGGTCATTTAAATTATAGTGATAGCATATAACATTTAAAAATAAAGAGAAAAAAATTGCTGTATTTTAAAATATTGTACTAATATTTAAGCAAAATAGTCAAAAAAAACCCTAACCTATTTAATTTCTGGTATATATTTAAATTGAATTCTGATACCTGTTAATGATTTAATTAGAACGAGGTAAGAAAGATATTTGGGGGATTTTATATAGATTCCAAAGGAGATCAGGAGCTCTTTCAAAGAATTTAGGTAGATGGCAGTTGTTTTTTACTACATGGGATTTCATTTCAAGCTGGATTACCTTTTCCTTTACGTGACAGTATCACTCCTCTTGAAGCATGCTGACATTAAGGGTGGGCTGGTGGCAGGGGTGGAACAGAATGCATATGTTCAAGATACACAAAAATGCAAGGGCTTTGGGTATATTACTAAGCATCAGGAATTAAAGACAGAGGAGGAAGGAGGATCATTGAGCGAGATTTTAAGGAAGAAATATCGCTTGGATTAGGCCCAATTGCCAAGCGGTTCTTGGCCAGGATCACTTTATGTGTTTTCCAGAGTGGAGAGGTCTGGACAAGGGCAGCAGGTTAGATGCAAACTGGGTGAGAAGAGGCGTCCGCTTGAAGAACTCACCAAGGTAGGGCTTGTCTGCAAGACCTGGGTGCTCTGAGCTCAGGGGAGGAGCTGCTTTCTCTTTAGTTATAGAGGATTGACAGATGATGCAAAAAGGTAATTCCTGTTGAATTCAGGTACCAGCACAAAGAAAATACCAGTTTTGGATAAAAAGCCTCAATTGATATTGAGTGCACAGGTGGGCCTATTTTTCTTTTCTTTTTTAAAATGATTTATTACTGTCAGAGAACGGTAATACACCATTCTAGTGTATTTCCTTAAAAAATTGCAGCTACTGCTGGTTTGTTTTTAAAACAAATAGTTAATTCAAAACTAACCGAATTCTTTTTTTAAAAAGATGGTAGTTGCTTATTTACTTCATTTCAAAGGTTTTTTTTTTTTTGATTCAGTCTCCCTAGCAACAGAGACATCTGTCTCTATTCTCTTAGTCATTAAAGCCAAAGAAAGTAGCTGCTTCAAAAATAATAAAGGCAATTTCTATGAATTGGGTAACTGTTAATTGTTGCCAAGAAATCTTAGTGAGATAATGAGGCATACAGCAATTGACAAAGATCTTTTCATTGATGTATGAGCTTCCAACTAGCCCATGGTGGTTAGCTAATATATACAGTACCATCGATGAGGTATTGTGTGATTTGCTATGTAACACAAATAGAGAAGTGATCTTTACTCTCTCTAATTTCTTTCAATTTCTTTCAGAAGTATGCCTTGCTGTGATTTTTCTGATTGCTTAGTAACTAATCATACCTCGGGATTCCAAGGAATATATTTGCCCATTACAATTCATGAAAGTAGAAAGATTTAAAGCATTCACAATGGAGATCAATGCAACAAATAGTATAGTAGCTGGTGGTGATGTTAAAACACAATATACTTTTTATTTGAGTTGTAGATTCTACAAAATCATTTGAGTGAAAATACCTAAAATTGCACTGGACTCTAAATGTATATTGGCATTTTGGCTAAAACTGTTTGTAGGTCCCTTATAATGAAACCCCCATCATCCTCGACAATAGCTTCACTAATAAACACAAAACCGTTTTTCAACGCTTTCTGCTTTCCTAGCAGCCAAGGAAGCAAATTATATTAAGTCTGTATTTTTTATTATTGGCCCTATGTTTGGCATATGCCTGGCTGTTTATGAAACTACTGTTAAATGGGTAATAACAAAAGGAAAAACCAAGCATACAGAAACCACCTTTGTGATTTTTTTTAAAAGATCAGGAAATAAGGCTCTGATAACCAGATGTGGAATAGCTTATTGCGATATTGGCCCCATAAGCCTATTTTAGTTTAAGTTGGGGTGGGGGAGGGGGAATCATTATAAATGGGAAGTGTCAAAAATGCTGAATCTAATTTCAAAATTGGGATTCCTATACAATTTACATTTGTGTGGATAACTATCAAGGAAAATACAATAGATACTAAATGCGTATCAATTTTAGTAGAGATTTGAATAGGAATTTGGCTTTTATTATAGCATGTTGTGATATACTTACAGTACAGATAAGAAACAAAGGAACTAAACCATGTTTTTAACCTCACAGTGACATTCCTTTCATGTCAAACTGGAGGTATATATAGTTTGGTACATTATACAAGTAATTAAGGCATTGCTGGTTGAAAGTTGGATGAGATCTTGGAATAAAAATGCAGGCATAGTTAAGCAAATCCTTTTAGTTTAGGGATATTTTTATAATTTATGAAGTATTTTTCTTTAAAAACCTTCTAAATACAGATATTTCTAGTAAATGCTTATGAATATAAATGAATAAAAGACATTATCTTTTAAAAATTACAGTTTTCATCTGCATAATTTCACACTGTTAAGGTGACAAACTGTTAATTTCCTTTCAAGATGTTTCTAATATAATGAAAGTAGAAGGAATTTTTCTAACAACCAAGTAGAAATAGACTTGAATAGCTGTTGGTGACTTTTTATCGAAAGTTTAAAAAATGCAGCGTAAAGAAAATCTTGGCACTTGACGTGGTATTTATGACATACTCTGAGGATCTCAAAGTTACAGTACTGGCTTTGTTGATCAAGTTTTACCATATCAGCATGCCATTTAACAGCAGGTTCTGATGGCGGACTTGAAATAAATATTTGTCTCAAACGGGCAGTATACAGGATTCATCCCTTCCTCTAGATGAGAGGTTGGGAAACTACGGCCCGTGGGCCAAATTTGACCTGTCACCTGTTTTTGTATGGTCCCTGAGCTAACGATTGATTTTACAATTGTATATGGTTGGAAAAAAATCAAAAAAAAGAAAAATATTTAGTGACATATGAAAATTACATGAAATTAAAATTTCAATGCTCATAAACAAGGTTTTATTGGAACACAGCACACGTATTGTTTTACATATGACCTGTGACTGCTTTAATGCTTTAAAAGCAGAGTGAGTAATAGTGGCAGAGAAAGTCTGGGCCACAAAGCCTAAAGTATAATTTCAGTTGATTAGTAATTAATTAAAAATTAATTATTCTGATTTTTTTCAGAAAAAGTTTTTTGACACCAGATCTAGATTTAGGTTATAATGTCAGTGTGAATTAAAAGAAAATGCAACTAATATATTATAACAGCTGATAAGTGCAGCTGACATTTAATGAGAACCTTCCTGGGCCAAGTATTGTGCTAACATCTCCCTGACTTCCTGTACTAGCCCTATGATATGGGCACTCTCATTATCCCCACTTAATAGACAAGGCATCAAACTTAGAGAACAGCCTTGTCTGACGACACACAAATAAGATGTGGTGGACACAAGGCTTGGAACTACACTTGTCGGAGGACAAAATCCATATTTTTAACAACTGCAATATAGTCACTCCTAAAATTATGAACCTTATAGATAAATGGGAAAAAGACACTTTACTAGAAAAACAAACAAAAGAGATAAGCAAACATTTCCCCAATGAAAAAATACAAATATCTTCTTTCTCACAGAGCTGTTAATTTGGGGATGAAGATGATAGGAA
>NW_007729634.1:63483-64567 GCF_000696425.1 Galeopterus variegatus | reverse complement strand
AGAAAACAAAAGCATGACAAAAAGAAAGAATGTTTCAGGTAAGTTTGTGACACCATTCTGTGGTGTTGGCAAAATCATTGAACCCCAGATTAATTTCTATAACCCAGCATTCCATGGATAATGTTCCTAGGGAAGGTCTAGCAATCTGAGGCCCCTTTACTTAGCCTGTTTTTGTTGGTCCTGTGTTTTATCCTGGATTGTCTTCGTATGAGCCAGGATTCTAATTTGTAAGCAACCTGAGCAGAAAAGGAACATACTGGAAGAATGTCAGGTAGCTTCTAGAATTATGAGAGAGCCAGGAAACAAGGTTGATAAAGGAGACAAGAACAGAAGGAAATTTGGCAACAAACACCATAGCCTAAGTCCTGCCAAAGAATTGGGCTAGTTGGCACAGTGTATATCACTAGTATTAATGCTTCTGTATACTGCTACCTAATTGGCTTTTGAGCTCTCACTTCGCTGTTGGTGTCACTTGTGAATATTCACAGTCCTAGATGGGGATAGCCAATTGCAAAAGTCTTAGACTATATGTCTTCTCTTACCAGCCAGGTAAGAAAGGAAGGATCACATGTACTCTTTCAAGTTCCAGAGTGGGAGGATGAGGGTTTGGATAGGTAGACGAAATGTAAATGAATTAATTATTATATTTTGTGAGGATATGGAATGAAGATGATTTTCATAGTCCTTGGCCTTAGAAGAGACTGACCCATAGTCAATCAAAGTGCTGTGGTATCTCTCATCAGTGGTTCTTGAGCACAGAACCAAGGGGTTGCTAACTGAACCAGTGGATGATGAGAGATGTCCTCTGACATCTTTCTAGGAGTAGGGAATGGTGATGTCTGAGCCATTTCAAAGGATGAATAAGAACGAACAGGTAACAGGGGAAGATAATGCATTTCAGCAGGCTGTTGGCACATACCCAGTAATTACAAAAATAAAAACGCTGATTATTCGATGGCATAACCGTCCCAAGTGGAGACTTCCTATTTAATTTTTATATATTACAACTTTATTGAGGTACAATTGACATATAATAAACTGCAAGTACTTAAAGCATACAATTTGGCAAGTTTTGACCTATGTA
>NW_007729634.1:58357-62397 GCF_000696425.1 Galeopterus variegatus | reverse complement strand
AGAATTTTATATGAATGGGATTTTTCAGTATATGCTATTTTGAGGGATATGCAAGGAGAGTCGTCCATGTTATTGAGTGAATCAATAGTTTATTTCTTTTCATTGCTCTTTACAATTCTTACAGAAGAAATGGAACAGGAAGCTAGGTCACTTGTCATTGTCTGAAACCTGGCACTAATTTTTTCAATATGTTTATGTGGTCCACTGAGAGTGAATCACAAACATCCTCCAAAATTGATCATTTAAAAAGGGTTTATTAATTGCTGTGCTACTTCTTACCCTGCAGAAGACCTGGGTGAGTTTACTGCAGGTTGATTTTTTTATCCCTTTGTTTCAGCAGCCAAATCTAATCGACAAGCCAGAAAAGTCCTTGTAACCTTCAGTTCCTGTGATTTAAAACTAGATGTCAGTATATGTTTTTTAGGGGCAAATGGATTTCTCTGCCAAATAAAATATTCTTGGAATTTACAGGTGAGGGTATTTGAGATTTAAGCTTAAACTTATTTATAAATTCAACAAACATTTTGTGGGTTTCTATTATGTGCCAGGCACTGAACTTTGTAGCAGAGATGCAAATATAATGAAGACATGGTCCCCGCCCTTGAAGAATTTCTAGTGCAACAGGGATATGTGGTTGTAAAGGTACACTATATACAGTAATTCACAAAAGAACTTTTTATTGTGCATCTTTTATATGCCAGGTCTTGTGGAAATGGCCACCTCCCTCCAATCACAGATATTACTTTCTAGTGGAAGAGACAAATGATCAACAATTAAGCACATAAACAAGCAGGATTAATATTGATGATGAGAAATATTATGATAGAAATTAACAGAGAAATGAGATAGCAATTTAGGGAGGCCATTTATAGAAGGAATCATGGCCAGCTTTGCTGAGGAGCAGGGGAGTTGGGACAAGAACATTCCAGGAAGCACCAGAGAACTGCAGGTACAAAGACTGATGTGGGCAGGGCTTGTCTGATCAGTGAAACACAGAGGAGGATTTGGCTGGGAAGAGCGAACCAATGAAGAGTGACTTAAGATGAAGGTGGAGATGTAGGCAGGGGCAGATCCTACAAGGCTTTGCTGGCCACGATCGAGAGTTTTGTTGTTTTATTTTACTATGTGTGCCAGGGAACCCTTGAAGTGATTCAAAGAAGAGGGTATCTGACTTTTTGTTGTCTATGTTTTAATTTTATTTTTAAAATGAGGTCATGTTAACACAATAAAATAAAGAAATAACATTCGTACAATAAAATCCACAGATCTTAAATGTTCAATTTGAGTTCTAACAATTGTATGTAACTATGTAACCATAGATCCATGGGCTCTTTTCTTTTTTTAACTTTATTTTTAACTGAAAAAAATAATTTTATATATATATATATATATATATATGGGGTGCAATGTCATGTTTTGATACACATATACATTTTATGGAATGATAAAATGAAGTTATTTAATATATCCATCACTCATATACTTATATATTTTTGTGTGATGATCTATCTCTTAGCAATTTTGAAATGCCCTTTTCTGATTTTCTTTTTAGAAGATCACTATTGAGAAAATTTGTAAGGGACTCTCCTCCGTATTGTTATCTGACTTACATTCTTATTTACATCTCTGACCACAACACTTTCTTTTAGAATCACCATTCTGTTTCATTCTGCCCCTGATCAGTGCCTTACCACCCACTTCCTGTTCTGACACTCACTTTCCAGACTTTCCCAGGTACTTTATTTCCAAAGTTACTTCTTACTGAGATTTCGGTGTCTCCTCTATTCTACCTGGCCAAACTCTAAAAATATGACCAGCCTCCATTCAAATCCTAACTTTTCATAAAGCCTGAAGCTAGTAATTAATTCATTCCAGACTGGTCTATGTTCTCTGAACTCTGACAGAATTTCTTAGCTGTTCCCATGGTTTTTTTCCGTATGCTATCTAGTGGAGGAGTAAAGAGAAATATACGGCTGTAATGAAAATGGATATACTGAATGATTTAGAGAAAATAATAATATTAATATAGAGAGGAGAGGTTGGTACAATCTATCTCAGTGCAGCCTTTTAATTTTTAAGTGCAAAATCTTATGCAACATGTGTAGACCTGGCCCAAACACATTTAAACTCTTGGTTTGGTAAAACTGTTGAAACTGTTTGGTTTTTGTCTTTATCTTGCACTGAGTCATTTTGTCTGTGATCTAGTCAGCCAGTCATGAAGGCTTACACACTTCGGAGAATGCTAGATGCCTTTCTGCTGGGTTCAGACTTCACTGTCTGCTGCCTTGTCATCCACCTAAATGCTAACTAATGCCTTTTTTTGAGAAAGCAAATGCTCAAGGTATTGGCTTGTCAGTGCTGGGTGTTGGCCTGTGCTAGTCCTGTGGCCTAGTGAAGAAATGGATCCACAGGACTCGCTTATTTTAAAAATGATTTGATGGAGTGCATTCTGTGTGGGTTGATGTGTTACAAATTCAGAATGTTATTTACAAAGAATTGCAGAGAAACCAAGGGCAAATGCGGCGTTGGCCAAGATTTTCTTCCTTATCGATGCTGGCATCACAAATATTTAATTGGTGTCGAGGTAAATATTCAAAGGTTAATGTAGCATGCCGTTAATGGATAGTGAAGGTGTGTGGTTCTTACTGCCTCACTTTGCTCCGAGAATGCAATTACCAGCATAAGGATGGTCAGAGATGGAAGCAATGCATCATGTCTTGGCACTTGCCTGCAGCTTGTGTACACAAAAAAATCGTCGTCATGACCCAGTTTGTGTATTTTGGTGCATTAGTCACAATCAGATGTTTACATTTCCACATGCATAAGATCCAACATCAGTGAATTAGATCGTGCTTTTTGGCAGTAAGACAACAATGTCAAAGATTTGTATATTTACTCCAAAGTAGATAAAAATTTATTTCTAATGCAACTCCTATCTTTGGCATTTCATGGGGGGGAAAGAAAGACCCTTTTTGTGCCATGTATTTTTATTTTTTATGTTTCTCAAGCAGCAAACTTAACAAAAGAGCCTGGCACATAATAAGTGCTCAATAAACATAGATCAGGACCACTCCCATTCTCTTGCTGTACTGGATGGCTACCTTTTGCTTTTGTGAAAGTCATTTGTAACTTTCACTGGTGTTATGGTTACAGTAACAACACTGTGTGAATGATGTTACTTACCATAAAAATAATATCATGCCAAATTTTTTTTCTTAGGTTTTATTCTTTTAGTCATAGAATTCTATACCAAGCAAATGAATTATGCTGAAGTATGCTACCCTTATATGGCCACAATTTGGGAAATTAATACGAAGCTATTTTATGCTATTATTTCTGCTCCAATGCATTACTTTTAAAGCACATATCAAGAATCATGATAAATAACATGTTAAACAACATGTAGATGTATTTGATCTCATGGACTGGACCTTATGACATTTAAGTGCAATCATGTAAATGACGTGTTACCAGAGGGAAATGGTTATAATCGTATAATCACTCATTTCTTTGCTTCTTCTTTCTAACTGGGTTTTTCCACTTACGTATTGATAATACAGCGAAGTTACTTTTGAATGGTCAGTAAGTCTTAGGCCTGTTTTATGCTTAATATTTACAAGAAAGCATTTGCATTTGGGATCCAAGGCAGCAAGTTTGGGCCATACGAACATCTGATAGCACCTCAGGTGACTCCTGATTCTGTTGGTTCCTTCAGCCCTGCCCTTAGCTCTCTCAGAGCATATCAATCCTATTGTTTCTGCCTGTTGTCTTATTAAGGAGATTACCTGTTAAATACATATTAGAACTGAACCGAGACTTTATTTGAGATAAAAACATAAAACTTGAAAACACACAGAGAAAAAGGGAGCCCCTTAAGGAGGGAATGGTCAAACATCTTATCTCAAATGGATGGTTTCTAAGGCCCATGACTGGGGAGGTTATTTTTCAATAGAAAGGACCCGAAGTGATGCAAATTGACTGAAAACAACACTAAGCATGACATTTTTCATTCAGTATCAACTATGCAGATTTTTCTAACC
>NW_007729634.1:55120-57781 GCF_000696425.1 Galeopterus variegatus | reverse complement strand
TGAAAACAACACTAAGCATGACATTTTTCATTCAGTATCAACTATGCAGATTTTTCTAACCATGTCTGTATAGTCTCTCTGCTTCAATGTTACCTAGAAAACTTGTTACAATGCACATTTCTAGGCCCACACCAACCTGTGGAATCAGTGGCTCTGGAGCCAGGGCTCTAGAATCTGCATTCTAACAAGCTCCCCAGATGCTGTCTCAGATATTTTCTGTAATTTCTCTGTGTGATTTTTTTTTTGCAGAAAATTGTCTTTTGATTTTATTAATATGAAACTGTTAAAAGTGTGGGATGTGGAGCCTAACCAACTGGCTTTGTACCCGCAGCTCAACCACTTACCTGCTGTGTGACACTGGCCAAGAAAACCAGCCTCTCAGTTACTCATCTGTAAAATGGGAAATATAATAGTGTCATCACTTAGGACCGTTTTGGTACTTCAGTGAGACAGTCCCTGTGAAGCAGTTGTCACAGTGCTTGACATATACCAAATGTCCCATTAAGTGTTAANTAATTGCAGTTATTTATCTCTAATTAGTTTACATTGAAAGAAGTAATGCTGCAGTTCTGGAGATATATGTTTAGGTATCACTTTCATCATTTTTCAAATATATAGTCCTAGGAATATAAAAATAACCAAAGTTTATGGAACCTGTAACCAAAATACAAAGCTTCTCTTTCCTTGCTTGAAGTTTCGAATGTCCTTACTTTGCAGTTAATGAATTTGAGATTTATATTATGCTTCCCACAGTAATCAACAGTGTTATAATTGATCTACCTTAATTCTAGCAATTTTGTTGGCTTTGTTTGGTATATGATGCAATTCCTGCCCTCAGAAGCCTCTAGTCAAGTTCAGGGGAAACTAATTTGAAACTAATGAGAAACAGTTTATTTAGTTACTCAAGAATTATTATGGAACATCCACTGTATTCCAGATAGGGTTCCACTACTATTTACATGTGACCAAACTGAGTCTTGAAGAAATTATGAGTTTTTTTTTTTTTTTTTCCTTTTTCGTGTCCGGCAACGGATCACAACCCTCAGTGCGCCCCCGGGCCGGCCCGAAATTATGAGTTTTTTTTTTTTTTTTTTCCTTTTTCGTGTCCGGCAACGGATCACAACCCTCAGTGCGCCACCGGGCCGGCCCGAAATTATGAGTTTTGCACAATATTACTTGCTGGGAGATTGTATTTTCTAAAGATAACGGCAGTAGTATCTCCCATCAAGATCTGGAGTCTATTCCTCATCCCCTTGATCTGGGATTCTCTTAGTGACTCACTTGTAACCAATAGAATGTAGTGCAAGAGATTCTGGGTGCCTGCTGAGGCCAGGTCGAAAAANAGAAGCCTCTAGTCAAGTTCAGGGGAAACTAATTTGAAACTAATGAGAAACAGTTTATTTAGTTACTCAAGAATTATTATGGAACATCCACTGTATTCCAGATAGGGTTCCACTACTATTTACATGTGACCAAACTGAGTCTTGAAGAAATTATGAGTTTTTTTTTTTTTTTTTCCTTTTTCGTGTCCGGCAACGGATCACAACCCTCAGTGCGCCACCGGGCCGGCCCGAAATTATGAGTTTTGCACAATATTACTTGCTGGGAGATTGTATTTTCTAAAGATAACGGCAGTAGTATCTCCCATCAAGATCTGGAGTCTATTCCTCATCCCCTTGATCTGGGATTCTCTTAGTGACTCACTTGTAACCAATAGAATGTAGTGCAAGAGATTCTGGGTGCCTGCTGAGGCCAGGTCGAAAAAGGTCCAGCAGCTTCCACTCTCCCTTGGGAACAGCATCTTGGAGCCCAGCGGCCACTCTGTGAGACCCCAGGCCATGTGAAGAGTCCACGTGTAGGTGCTGAGACTCCAGCCTTTGAGTCATCCCCATCCAAGTGTCAGACATAAGTGAAAACGATTGCTGACCCCAGACTTAACATCTTTCCAGCTGAGGCTCCCAACATTGTAGTACAGAGACAGTCTATCCCCTGAATCCCTGTCCAAAGTCTTGGTAGAATCTGATGTTGGTTTATACTACTAAGGTTGTTGATAATGATAGAGTATTAAGAAGAACAAAGATCAATAAAAGAGATGCTACTAATATGCCTGATAATTAATAATCGACTAATAAAAGTTCCAATTTTTGATTGCTATATGCCAGATTTTGTGACCTAATGCTTACACAATCCTCACGACTGCCCTGATTAGGCATTATTGCTCTTCTTATTTGGTAGATGAGAGAACTAAGGTGCAGGGAGGTGAAATAATAAAGTCACACAGTAAGTGAAGGCACAGGATATAGAACATTTGTGCTTAACTACTTGGTTAAATGAAATATCTAAGGGCTAAGTATGTGCAATCTAGCACTGGTGTACAAGTTCAGAGACTACGTCACTCTGAGGTACGGTGGTTTCAGACTTCATGAGGTTTTGTGAGGAAATGAAGTTTATACTGAACTTGGTCATGTGTATAAGATTTAGATAAGCAGAAGAGAGGCAGGTATTTAATGTGGAAGTAACCATGGGAACAAAGATAGAAGTGAGACAAGAATTCATGAGCGCGTGGATGGAGAGCAAACCAAACCAGTAAGAAGAGATTGGGGAGGGAGATTGCAGGGGGTGTCGGTGGGTTTCTTCAGGGATATAAATAAGCCTCTAGGG
>NW_007729634.1:50651-54500 GCF_000696425.1 Galeopterus variegatus | reverse complement strand
GGGAGGGAGATTGCAGGGGGTGTCGGTGGGTTTCTTCAGGGATATAAATAAGCCTCTAGGGAGTTTGATCTAGGAGGAGCTTGTCTAGGTGAATAGTTCAATGGAAGGTTACTCTAGCAACAATGTGGAGACCAGGCAAACATGAAGGGGGGGAGAGAAAAGCTGAGATGCTGTTGAATTAGCCAAGTGTTTAATGGCAGGTAGTGATGGTATCAAAGAGTAAGGGTAAATATAGAAAAATATCAAATAAATAAACGTCACAGCTTAATGGCAGATTGAATATAAGGGCTGGAAGAACAGGAAGTGATAAAAAATGGTTTCTGGCCGGTGAGGTTAGAAGTGTGACAAAAAAAAAAAAAATCTCATATTCAAATATTTCTCAAAAGTACATAATGCTGCTTAAGGCCAGTAGGAAGAACAGGAAGTGATAAAAAATGGTTTCTGGCCGGTGAGGTTAGAAGTGTGACAAAAAAATAAAAAAAATCTCATATTCAAATATTTCTCAAAAGTACATAATGCTGCTTAAGGCCAGTAAAGAAATTCTCATTAGGATTGCAAGACTCAGAAATAGGTACTGCAAAAGTCAACCAATCTTACACAATAATAATAGTACTTTATGATTATATTGCCTTATATCTGTGAGGCTGTTCACTTTTCTGTAGGTGACATGCAGCTGTACTCACTACAAGACTGTGAGTTAGACTTGCAGAAGAGGTAGCTTTTCTGTGCACAGATGGTGTAGCCGAGTCTCGTAAATGTTGGATACTTTGTTCAAGACCCCATTGCAGAGAGGAGCTCATCCTGGGACCAGTCTTTTGAGGCACAGTCCTCTCTATTTCTATTTATAAAACTGCCTTTTAAAATAGATTTTGGGCTTTGTTCTGAGAACCTGAGGAGCACAAATGTTTCTCAGTATCCTGTATATTTACAATATTTTGTGCTATCTGACTCTGAGAAACAGCTTTACTCATAAGCCCTTATTAAATAAGTGAATTTGGAATTAATAGGATAGCGAAAGCATGAATAAAATTTGAGGAGGTTTCTTGAACTTATTCTGTTTACAGAAAGAGTTCAGGGGCCTTAAAAAGCTGTAAATATCTAGTTTTCAAATATTGGCCACTTGGAGCAGAAGCCAAGGAGTCACTTGTTTTCTTAACCCCTTGTGTGTAGTTCTATTCATTTCACATCCTAATTCCATCTAATTATTAGTCTGCCTGTCCACATCACTGCTACTACCTTTGTTTGCACACTCTGTACCCTCTGTATGTTTCTTGGAATTACCTAACAGACTTCTAATTCATTGTTGTGCTTTTATTACCTCTGCACATCCATCCCACCCATTCTCCATGTGAATCTGACCATGTTTGAATTATCAGTGGCTTTTCCCAGACTTCTATGATATTCCACACCCTCTGGGCCCCATCAGCCTCTTCAGTTTCAACTCCTGCAGATCCCCCTCATACTTGACACTGCAGCAATATTGACAAAATGATGGGTTTACACACGTGTACACACACACACATACACGGTTCTTGCCTCTGTGTTATGGAGCATGTTTCCCCTGCCTGGAATGCCTTCCTTCACTGTACCCATGGCAAACGTCTGTTCAGTCTTAAAACCCTACTCATGTTTACTTAACAATCACATCCAACTTTCTTCATCCTGGTTAATCCCTCCCACCTTTGTACTATCTGTGGACCCAGTACAAACTACATTCCTGCCTGGATCATCCTGTGTCATAATTATTTATTTTCATACCTACTCTCCCTACTGGATTGCAAACCCTTTGAAGGGAAGGACCATGGTTGTCAGTCTCTGTATCCTTTGAAGTTTTTATAGTGCTTGCCACATGGTTAGTGCTCATTAAGTAATTGTTGAAGTGAAAAGAGGCAAAATGTTTTGGCAATAAGAGATTTTTTGGCTGGGCAAGGTCATTACTATTGTGCCACTAACAAAAATGTATTAAGCACCTGTTTTTACAAAGCATCTGTGCTGAGGGCTCCTCAGAACAAATTACACAGATCTGCTTCTTGACCTCTAAGAACTTATTCATAATTTAATATGTATATCAGGCATGAGGGCAAATATGGAAAGGACACACAATTATTGAATTACCAACATTAAACAGATATACAAATAGGTTAGATTAAATATTTACTTTGTATGTGCATTACTTTGTAAAGGGTAATTGCATTTTAGCAGCTGGTGAGAGTATAGGAAGCATTTGAGTTTTGTTTAGACAATAGGATCCTATCATAATGATTACACTATGAACTGAATTTTGATGTTTTTATGGGGGAAGATGGGCATTAATATTTCCTGCAAGGTTGATTTACATTACTGGGGAGGAAGAAGTCATATGCCTTGGGTAGAATCCAAATCTAGACACCTCTGGCCAAATTACAGCAAATGGAGCTTATCTGTAGAACTTTGCCATTTAAAAAAATACGGAATCTGAAAAAATATATGTTTTTCATCAAAAGCAGGAAATAGGGTATTTGACAACACGCATTTGTCTACTGAATGTGATGGAATATGTGATGAAATATGTTTTGTCAATAAAATAAATTGCCAAACAAAATGTAATCCTTTCTGCAAATGCATTTAGTCTCCGGAATGAAATAAGCTACTTCACAAAGAGCATTTTTCCTTTGAATTATTTTAGATTTGCTGTCTATCAAAAACAATGGAGAAAATGTGTTTTGTCAGACACTGTATTTCAAGGTATATAGATAAAATGTATTTAATTAAATAAAACACTCAGTTGTGGAGGGTCACTAAATACATGTTTGCAGCATATTGATATAGTTTAAATGAGTCTATAATTTCTGGCTTACAGGGCTAAATTCTCACCTCGGTGTTGGTTGTATTCTTGAAAACCTTCAGGCAATACCCTAAATGGTCCTTGAGCATATTCATATTATCCTACCATGTTATCACCACATCATTGAAAGAGTTAATTACATGCCTAATTAGGTTCTTTTTTCATTCTCCTCCTGCTCTGCGAATTGGTCCTTTGCCCTAAGGCTCCTGAGGAATCTTAACTTACATAATTAATTAATACAGTTTAACCCGTCAAATATGACTCTAACACCACACCTAGTTTAACTTAATTTTATATCTTTGGTTAACAGCCTGTAGTGCTATACAGTGGACAAGTTGAAGTCAAGGAATTAAGTGATAAGTTAGGATGAAATATAATTTTTTAAGAAGTGATCAAAGGAGTAACCTGTGTGCAAGCAGCTGTGAGAAAAGTGAAGTATTAAAATACAAAGAAAAAGTGATGTGAATGAGAAGATTTTTTTTCTTTTCTCTCTTTTTTTTATAATGACACACNGTGTGGACATGATAAATGTAGGTGGCATGTTGAGCTTATCATTAATAATCTATGTTGCCAGGAGGAAGGACTTAGTTTATTGGCAAAAGAGGTTAGGAAGTTAATTTGGAGCCATAAAGTATCTTATGAACTAAGGAATTTTGACTTAATTCAAGAGGTGCTAGGGAGTTCCTGAAAATGTTAGAAGCAGGTGGCTGACATAACAACTTTTATTTTAGAAAAATATCTTTGGTGGCAAGTTAGGAGCCTAGAGCAGGGGAGGGACATGTGGCAGAGTCACGTTGGTGTTTGTCAGCTGTCCTGCAGGGGAAGAATGTGCAAGCCTGAGCTGGGCTATGGCAATCGAGGTGATGAGGGTGGAGGAGGGAAACAAAAGACATTTCTCAGTTCTAACCAGGGAGTGTCATGTGTGGTCACCAAGGGTATGGGAGAAATTGGAAATAACTGCAAAGTTGCAAAGGAGATGGTGCGGTTGATATAGATAGAAAATGCAGAAAAAACAAAAAAAAAAA
>NW_007729634.1:42294-50102 GCF_000696425.1 Galeopterus variegatus | reverse complement strand
AAAAAAAAAAAGAAAAGAAAAGGAAGAAAAGAAAGAAAGAAACAAGTTTATGGTAGTGGAGCAGATATATTTTGTTTTGAATGTGTGGAAGGTGGCTGCAGGATCAGTAAATATGGATCCTGAGCCAGGAGAAAAGCTAGACCAGGAAGGAATAACATTTGGAGGGTTATTATTATATTTGTTCTTGTGATTGTTGTGATATATGAATAGAATGTCTTTAACAATTTTAATTAATATTCAAAATAATGTATTGGGATGAAATTTAACAAACAGGAAGGCCTAACTCTTGTGTTCCTCTCACTTTTACTGGGTAACAGTTATTGAGAACATGCCTGGCCTTGGGGTTAAGGTTTGCATATATTATCTCGGTTAAATCAAAACACTTGGAAAAACCTGGAGGCATAGACTTATATTTCCCAGTGAGAAAACTGGGGCTTGAAGAGGTGAAATGAATTGTCCAATGTAGAACAAGAATTCGAATACTTGTTTATCTTCAGAGTCTGCACTTTTAAACTGCAGCCAGATGGCAATGTTCAAATCTTCTTCATCTTCAGGGCATCCAGTTCGCAATGGCAGCTTCTGTAGGTCTTTCATGGATAGCAATGACAACTCTTCTTTAATGTGACATTATTAAAAGTACCCAGCAGAGGGGTTGGCTCACAGAAGGCAGCCAATGGATATTTATTTCCGTCCTCTTTTCACCCTTATCCTTCCCTTTGTCTTACCCTTTCTAGCAAACCCTTCTGGAAATCATTTAAGACCCTTTTTTCTCTCTGCTTTCATTGTGGACGTCAATACACATTACACATTATTTCTCTCCTACTTGATTGTAGGCGTTTTGAATGCAAAGATTATTGTTGCCTTTCCCACAATAGACAGCACAGGGCTTACACTGTGCTAAATGCTCTACTAGCATTGTCTTATTTATAATCCAATAAAGTTATACTGTAATTATCCCCATTTTCAGAAAAAAAAAATCTGTATTTCCACTAGGAACTTGCCCAAGGATTTACAGAGTTAAGTCAGAGATGAGGATACAAACCCCTGTCTAGAAGAAGAAGAATGCTAGATGACTAGCACCTTGCACACAGTAGGCTGTCATCCTTGCAGGAACAAATGAACAAAAGCTGTGTTTCCATAGGCAAGACCTAAGGGGCATGGGCATAGCTCTATGATACTGTAGGTTCTTTTTATTGGCACTTATGGTAATGGGATTCTGCCTAATGTGACCCCTTTCAGTGAAGGCTTGAACAAAGGGGCTCCATAGTAACTCAAAAAAATTTAATGTCAGTCTTTTGGAGTATCTGAAAGACACACACTCGCTCCTTAATCTCAATAATCCAAATAATGAACAGGGGAGTCCACAACAGAATTACAGAGATTGTTCCAAAGCTTAGTAGCTAATTTGATTTTGTACAGAAGGGTTTTAAAGAATTTTTAATGAAAAGGCAATTAAAGTTGAAACCTTCATTAACGGATAGTTGAGAGGAAAAAAATGGACTTCTTGCTGAGTTTTTGACTTTTTAACTAATTGCAAAACTTTATGGTATTTTTACTGTATATTAGAAAGCGGTAAGGCACTATCTGTTTAATATGGCTAGACCTTATGGGCAAATAGAACACTTCTAAAGGCTTTTAATTTTTTTTTTTTAAGTAAAGAGGACAGAACCCCTAAGAACTAATTATAATTGAACAGCTCTCATTTGATAAAATGGATGTGGAGTAATAAGATGTTCACCGAAAACAGTAATTTTGACTCTCTTAAAAGATACCTTAAACTATTATTTGTTTCTCCGTACATTGGCTAATTTTGTGTACAGCAGAAAAGTGATGTTTTATAGGAAAACTGAAGAGCAGTCCTGAGCATTGAACAAAAATATAATGTTATTTATGAATATTGGTTTGCCTTAATTCAAACTGTATAAACACTTTAAATGCAACTCATTTCTCATGTTAACCCTAAAGATAAAAGTGAATAGAACATCCGTTCTTTAGTTTTTCAATGTTTACTTTGGGTACCAGAATTTCCCAAACTTTGTCCTGAAAATGTTAGTAACTATTATGTCCCTCCACCCCCCTTACCACTGTCGAGATCCTTAGGGCCTTAGAGTCTTTTGGCTGGAAGAATATTAGAGAATTTTATTTGCCATATGGTATAACCTCATGCCATGAAATTGGGAAAAGTCTTGTTTGATTGCCTTTAGAGCAGCTTAAATAAAGAATTTTATAAGCCCCAAATTAGAATAACTTTCTAAGTTGCCTCTTGCCAATTTCTTTTGTGCTTATCAGAATACCTAACCACTGTCTCGCAAGTCGGGGTATAGGGGGAGGAGGTTGAAGTCCCCTAACAGACAGGTGGCTTATTATTCACTCTTTAACCTTTGGCTACTCCTTTCACGTGTCAAATTGTCCACCACTGGACCTGAAAATAAATCTGAAACATGCGAAATTTTAGATTTGATACATCAGATAAGGTAGAACAGTTTTTCTTTACCTTTTTCATCTCTAACTTTGTTTCCTGGAAGATGACAATGTAAAAGGACTAGAGGCATGCTCCTTTAACAAAAGCAGTCTAATTCCATTTGTTGGAAATAAAAAGAACAAAAGGGAGATACATGTAGGTGCCCTGTCATTCAAAACGTTCCATCTTGAGAAGATCCATGGTAGTAATGAAGAACTAAACTTTGAGAAGTCCCCCTGAGTTCTCTATTAATGTTAGTACTCATTTAATCTAATTATATTATGACCTAGTGTACATATTGTAGGCATTCAGCATGCGTATTGCTAAAATATCTGTTTAACTGATTGAGCAGTAAGTTCATCAGAGCAAAAAATCTTTCAGAATAAGTTGGAAGAAGAACTAAGCTCCACTTCTGACATTCACCAGCTTTAGTACCTTGAACATTCGTTAATAGGAATTTTCTTTTATTTGGGGTCTTCATTGTTCAAATTCCAGTTCTCCTGAGCTAAAACTGTAGTTTTATTTGATTATAATCAAAACATTTTTTGGAGGCTCAGAAATAGACAGGGGTTATCTTCACAATGGAAAATTTGTGTATAGCCATTTCTCATGCACTTATTTTCCTGTATTTGAGAATTTGTACTTCTATTCATTAGAAAAAGACAGAAATATGGCAGGCAAGAGCATTCTTTGCTTTGATTGGTTATTTTTCCCCAGGATAGATTTCTTCTTGGTGTTCTCTCTCTATCTATCTCTATCTCTATCTCTATCTCTATCTCTATCTCTCTATCTCTCTCAGTAAGAACAACTCCTTGAATAGGCTTATTTGGAAAAGATGCAAGGAAATAAATCATTTTGACCAACAAAAATTGCTAAACTTACATTTGCATAAAATGTTTTAAATGCATTATATTATTTTAAATACTTTTGCAGGAATGTTTTTAAAACATTCTCTTGTATTTTGTTTTATTTAGATATAGCTACATAGTACTGTTCCCATTTATCAACAATATCAATAACTAATGAGTTGTAGTTCTTTGATAACCCAGAAGAGCAAAATATTATTCATTGGACGTCAAGCAAATGATGCCACTTTTAAGTACTTGCTTGATGCATATAAACGGTTGTGTTTTACTCTGTACCAGAGTATATAAGTGTTTTGTTCATGGATACAGACATTATTACTATTAGAATAATCTGGTATATTCATTAAACTACAAAGAGCAAAGAAGAAACCAAAGTGACATCCTATGGTGTCAGCTTAATCCAAAGATCTGTGCTGCACGTAGGAAGGGCCTATTGAGCTAGGAAAACCTGTAGGAGTTCACAGTCATTTTCTGTGGATAAGGGATTTCCGAAGTCCTTTCTCTAGGCTCAGGTTTATCATCTGCTGTATGTTTAGTGTTCACATTTATTGTTGTTTTTATTAAAATGTATACCCAGTGTATACTCCAAACAACAAATGCAGATTCTGATACTGTAGTTCTGTTCCTTTTTTTTTTCCTGTCACAGAAATCATAAAACACAGGCTTTTTAAGTGAAACTTTAAGTTCAAATATAATCTCTTTATAGTAGATGAGGTGTGACAATTTCATGAAACTGTTTTATATACTAGTATGATAAAATTATTATAGTTCTGTTCCTTTTTTTTTTCCTGTCACAGAAATCATAAAACACAGGCTTTTTAAGTGAACCTTTAAGTTCAAATATAATCTCTTTATAGTAGATGAGGTGTGACAATTTCATGAAACTGTTTTATATACTAGTATGATAAAATTATTGAATTACCCTGTCTGCATCATGTCCTTTATTATTGTTTTTATTCCCTTTTATTATGCTTCATCCAGATTACTGATATAAGTACTGTGTTTCCTTATTTTTGCATTAGATTTGTTAATTTGTTCATTTGGCCATATGCTTGCATGCCTTGATATGAACTGGATATCAATTCTCTTGTCACTTTTCTTTTTTGTAATTTTGCCATATTGTGAGTTGACACCAAACACGCACTGCAAAATGTATGTTAGGCTGGGACATTAAAATGATTGACAGTGAACTTGCAGGGCAAGGAGGAAGCTAATCCATATATGACACACAGAAGCTGTTTTCCTGGCAACAACTTCATCATTGTTCCTAAACATGAGAGATGAGCCAACGTACCTAAAAAATCATTCAGGTAAACAGCAAAGAATTTTGTTTGGCAGGGCATGAATACCCCAGTCTTTCTTTTTCTCACTTCACTGTGGTAAATGGAAATAGATTCTTCACACCTAGATTAATAGCTGTTTTAACTCAATAAAAGATGTGTATATCTTTGGCTGTTTCCTATTGAGTCATATTCAATCCTTTATATGTATGTAATAACATCTCAGAGTAATTGAGGTATAAGTCAGGCCCTTGGGGAGAAAGTGTTCTTGTAGGTTAGATATGAAGCCATCTTTTTGGGATAATAAATTGTTTTGAGAACAAGTTGAAATCTGATGATAGTCTATATCACATTTTGAGGTCTAATATCATATAGTATTCAATATTTCACATTACATGAACAAAAGAGAAAATAGGAGACTAAATTGGACCGAAAAATTGTACGAGGCCTAAGAAAAGACTGTTCCCAGATGGAATTCACTGAAGATTCTGTTTCTTTGCATTTTCATTATAATTAATTCTTTAATATTGCCAGTTGAATCTCACAAATTGAAAATGTTCCAATCCATACAATCTGGCATCATGCTGCTCTTCTGAAATTCCAGGGAGCTTTCCTAAGGAGGAATGGGAATATTCACAGAATGAATGGAGCAATTAGAGTAGAGGTGTGGCATCGAGAGTTGTGGGCCAAGTCGATGTAACATCACGGCAATGGCCTCTTTCCAAATGCAACATAGTCAGATTAGCACATCGTAATAAGGGTAGAAGAGCGGGAGAGAGATGCTGCTCTTTGGAGAACGGTGTCTATACTTTTTACATTTTGTCATCTCCAAACCACGTGCGAAAGTAAGTATAGATATAGGGGAATCAGAAGCAGCATTAGATGAGTTGACAAAAATGCTATTGCAGGCAAAGTTGTGGGAGACAAGCAGAGTGGGAAACAAGGAGGCAGGCTATTGCCTAGGAATTAAGTTATTGACCAGGGACCCACAAGGTTAACTAAGGATGGAGAATTACCATGGAGGGGAATTTAAAATCCAATTATTTTGGAGAAAAGAAGCTGTGTGAGCTGCAAAGGGCTCACACATGAAGGTGCCTGTAGAAGCAGGGTCCCCTGTTTCATATCTGTCCCTAGGATTGCCCTGAAGGCTTAGAGTAGTCAATCTTTTAAGAAGTTAAATACAGAGAATGTGTCAGCCTCCTCTAGCCTGATGTAAAATTCATTTAATCTTTTATCTTACCTGATGGCCTTTTAATTGTAGGAGCAATACATATGCATAGAAAATTTATAAAATATAAGAGGATATTTCCCCTCTCTACACCCAAAAGTAACCATGGTTGACTATCTTCTCCTTGGTCCTAGAAGACTGGAAATGAGTTCAAAAATACTGGGCATAAAACTTTTAGAAAACTATCAGTTTCATTCACAAGTTTCATGAGGCATAAATAAAGTTGTGAAAATCTGCATATGCAAAGGCTACATTTGAGCAAGTTTGATGTCGCCGTTCTGCTCCTCACAAGGATGTGGCCAGATGATGATGTGGTGATGATGATGTGCAGGCTTCCTTAGGCCTAAACAGAGGACCCCAATCTTTAAACGTTATGACTCACTCCTCCCCAAACCAACTGCCAAAGGAGCCACATCAATTCCCAGAAAAACAATTTTTAAAAAATTTTCTGTCAAAATTTTCTTCTATCTTTCTGTCTATCCATATTAACAAAATTTAGTTTATAGCATTTATACATTGTTGGACCCTGCTCTTTTCCTTCATTAAAATTTTAAGTATTTCCCATATCAATAAGTAGTTTTTAAAAACATGGCTGTATCATAACACCAAGGTCACAGGTTCTGAACCCCCAATGTCTATATTGTAACACCAAGGTCACAGGTTCGGACCCCTGTCCTGGCCAGCCTCCCTAAAAAACACAAACAAACAAAAGACATGGCTTTAAATTACTGCTTAATTTTATAGAGGGAATAGAGGGTCTAGTCAGATTTTGATTTATTTGTGAAAAATCAGAAGGAGTTAATTTAGGAAATTCTTAGAATTAAAAGCTCACTTGCTGAGTAGTGAGAGCTAAATTTACTGAACTTTCACTTGCATTATCAGGAAAATAATCACTACTATTTGCTAGAGGAGACATCAGTTAAAATTAACTGTGAGAGTTTATCTCTACAAGAAGGAACAAATATTCAGGGGTCTTACCGATATGTTTGAATTCTTCATGAGAAAATTACACATCTTATCTTTTATTGTATGTTTTTGCCTTTTAAAAATCAAACCTTTACTTTCTTTCTTTCTTTTTAACCTTACCTTCTCTCTTTTCTTGTGAACCCTCAACATCATCTGTATTGTGTACTGAGTAAGTCATGTTAATGGATTCCATAGATAATTTCCAAAGGTGGAAAAGGCCTTTGACTTCAGAGAAATTGAAGCAATTTTGAAAGCAGCCGAAGAGGTATATATTAGAATCCTCCACATACACGTGAATAGTGGAGTGACATTTGAATTTGACAGAGAGTGAAAAGATCAAGTTGAAATGTGGCACTAGAGAAGGGTATGCCACCTTATCCGTGCCTTCTCTGTTTGCTGAGAGAAGATAGTCTAAAACTTTGAATGAGAAGTAAAGGGCATTAGCATCAAGTGAGAGTACAGGAGTCAACCTGGATTTGCAAATAACAAAGTCATCTCTGCTAAACTCCAGGAAGACCTTGAAGCTGAGATCCAAGATCACACGCTTCAAAATAAGGAACTTTTTGTTAAAGAAGAGTGTGTAGGTGACCAAAGTTGAATTTGCACAATAAAGGAGAGATCACAGGAAGGAGACTTGGAAGAAGTAAAGCTACCTGGGCTGGTTGTAAGAGTCTAATTCAGAAGGCTGGGCTAGTCTTGGAGTCTATAAAATGATTTCTGAGAGGGGAGCAACTTCCACTTCAACTTAAAAAAAAAATTCTGAGGGCACCTACGTTGACATTTTATCTCCTTTAAGAGATGGGCTTCTCACTGCAATTATCTTGGAGTCTATAAAATGATTTCTGAGAGGGGAGCAACTTCCACTTCAACTTAAAAAAAAAAATTCTGAGGGCACCTACGTTGACATTTTATCTCCTTTAAGAGATGGGCTTCTCACTGCAATTACGTGTATTTATTCACGATAATAAGAGCTGCATTTTCCACTGGATTCTCTCCTTAAAATCTAG